>NC_056734.1:620827086-620879586 GCF_019279795.1 Protopterus annectens | reverse complement strand
CATTTAATGCAATTGGCTCTGTTCTCTGCCTTGGGCCCTTCAGTTTCTTCAGTTATGGAGTTTCCTTCTGTGACTTCACTTACATCTGTCTCTTTGAGGACAGACGTGGTTCTTAGAGTGAGGTCTCTGATGCCGACAAATTTGGGGTTGGCCTTTGAAGTTATGGAAAAGAAGAGTTCCTTCTTCTCCCAGGCAACAAACCGACCTTCCTTTGGTACCAGCTCCAGCCCGTGACACTCACTTATCAGTCCTTCAGCCTGATTATCACGAGTCCTCTGCACAGAGCAGGATGGTTGGCCTCAGTGAAGCATTGTAGGCTCATTCTGAATCTTCTGGGGATTCCAGTTAGCCACCGTTGGATATTCACAGCAAAAAGATGGAAAGGGAGACATATACACTCTTCTACTGAGTCTTTAACGTCAGACACCAACTTTGATGAGTGAGAGAACCCCCTCCCTCACAACCCCCACCCCCTGAAGACATTACACTTGGTGAGGTCCTCAAATTAATGGAGATCTTGGCCAATTGACTTACCTTCTGTGGACAACAAGGTGCTTTTAGAGGTATATCATTTTGCACTCTGTTCCTCCTGAGTGGTCCCTTCTGCTGAGTGTCTAATTGACTTTGCCAGCAAGAGGGCATGGTAGAAACCAGATACTATGGAAGGTGTCCCATGTAAACCAGATAGAATTCAGTGCCCACTTAAGGATAGGCAACACTCATCCAAAGTTCCTCTGGTGGACTCTGATTGTCACAGCTGCCACAAAGAGAGAGATGACAGATGAATTTGCTGCATTTCAACCCCTGAAAAGGAGTCTAGGGCTTTGGACAGAATGGGGAAGTGTGCGTATGCCTTGAGGGCATTAAATTGTCTTGCACACATGAATCACTTCTGAAAAGATCTAGCTGAACAAACCATGAATTCTTTGTGAAAGTCACTCACAGTAGAATCACTCAAAATTGAAACCATGCCATGCAGACCTCTTCATGCATCTGCTACATAATGGAGCTGATGATGTAGCTAGAGCAATGGGCACAGACATAACTTTACGATGCCATGCCTGGCTTCAGTTTTGTGATCTTTCAGACAACTTCAGGGAGTCTTTCTCCAACACCCTTTTTGATGGACCTGTATTGTGTGCTCAGTGGTGAAAGACAGAATTGCAATGTGTGAACAGGAAGACAAGATGTTGTCTGGAATAGGTGTGAGATTTGATACACCTCAAAGGTCATTCAGTAGGAATCAGAAGGGGTTCATATCACTATGATTTAAAAACCTCAGTGTCAGCTTTTTGATTTCCTCTAGGGTAGAGGTTACCTTGCAAATGCGGCTCCTAATGGATGTAGACCCAGAGATTAGGGAGGCCTGCAAAACAAGGGAGTTTGAGAGCAATCTTATGGCAAAAAGAATCATCTTCCCTGAAGGGTTGCCTGACTGTCCACCTCTGCTGGGAGTTGGAGACCAGTTATCTCTCTACCTCCTTGCTTGAATTGCTATCATGCAGGACAAATGAGTAAGAGAGAGAGAATATCCAGAGGCTGTAGCATAGCCTTTTCCCAACTTCCTCCAACCCAGCTTCTGCTGCCACTAGATGTTCTACCACCAGTTAAAGGCAGCAGAAATGGAGATTTTAATTCTTCTTGAAGAAAGAGCCATTCAAGTTGTCCTACCTGAGCAGAAAGGGACAGGATTTTATTCTAGATTATTTTTAGTTCCAAAGAAAAACATGGACTCAGTCCAATTTTTAGATCTCAGTGGTTTAACTCTCTTTGTCAAAAAGATTGCCTGTTCAAAATGGTCATGGTGCAGTTTTGCCCTAGTTAAAGGCAAATAATTGGATGAGCCCAACAGACATTCAAGATATCTACCTCCATATCAAAATAGCCAAGATATCAAGATGTTTTTTGTACTTCTGGCTGGGAGCCAATCTCTTTCAGTTCAGAGCTCTGCCTTTTGCTCTTACCACACCCCCTGAGTGCTCACCAAGTGGAGAGCAGTGATTGCAGCCCAACTACGACTCAAAGGGATCTATGTTTTCATGTACTTAAATGATTGGTTCCCAGCTGTAACAACCGAAGAGTCCTTGCTTTTAGATACAGATTTCATTGTGCAGCTCTGCTTGTAATAATAATAATAATAATAATAATAATAATAATAATAATAATAATCATAATACCTATTTTCAACCAGGTAGGCCCACTGGAAAAACAATTATTTTTCAAGGCCTACTTGGGAACAGTGCATGGTTAAGTGACTCAAGGTCATACAATAGACAAATGAGGACTGATGGAATCAAACTGTAATATAGGAACTGCAGTTCACAGAATTAACACTCACTCTGCCAACTGCCAGACTCCTTAGATATTACTATAAATCTGGAAAAATCATGTCTTCAACCAGCCCAAGAAATTACCTTCCTTGGCAGTTGTCTGGATACAAGAATTTGCATAGTCAGTCTTCCTCAAGAAAGAATCCATTTGTTATGATTTGCAGTCAAGGCTGTTTTACAGAATCAAACCTTATCAGCATCACTTGTTCTCACAGTTCAAGGTATAATGATGTCCCTCATTACAATGGTCACTTACACTCATTTCTTCATGGGAATCCTACAGTGGATGCTCAGTGTTCAATGGTCTCAACTCTCAGATCACATGTTCAAACCCAACCAAATTACCCACACCTAAAGTCTTCCTCTCAGGTAGTAGTTACCTTCCCTGAGTAAATTGGAAGGATGACTCTTTGTTCTACATCCTCCATCAGAAATACTAACCATGGACACCTCCTAACTGAGATGGGAGGGGACATTTTGGTGGGAAGAAGGTCAGACAACACATTAACATCCTAGAGATGAGATTATTTCCCCTAGTACTGCAGGAATTTCAGACCTTCTTCTCTTGATAGGTATTCAAATCTACAGCATATCTGTGGTGTGGTACATTAGAAAATAAGGCGGAATCAAATCTTACCCCCTTTGAAGAAAAGCCATGAAAGTGTGGCAATGGAGAAATATTCACATCAGATTTTAGCTGTAATACACATTCAGGGGAAAGCCAGCTGCTTACTGGACAGGCTCAGCAGGTCAGTACTGATGCCCCATGAGTGGTCACTCCATCCATCAGTAGCTCAGAAATCTTCATCTGCTGGGTCTAGCCTTAATGCAGTCTATCTCCATCCAATTGCAAATACAGCAGCAACTTCTCACTGTTCACTCCCCAAGGTCAGTTAAGTAGGAATGCTGTAGTTTGTCATTGCTCTCCCACCATAGACTTCACTACAAATTTTCCATCCCATTCTCTTAATATCCAGATTTTTTCAGAAAGCCTTTGCATACAACATCACAATACGTCTCGCTCCTCTCTGGCCCTGGCAAATATAGTTTCCCTTGTTCAGGCCTCATTTAAGGAAGCCCCCTTGACTTTTATATCCACAACTAGATCTCTTGTCTTACCCTTTTGGACAGTCTCATCCAGATTTAAACAAACTCAGGTTGACCACATGGTACCTCCAGTTCCAGTGATGGTCAGGAATCCTTCCTTATCCCAGCCTGTAGTTTGCATTTTTTCTGCATCACAAGAACAATATATTGTTAAACATTACAAGAGCAAATGGAAACATTTTTTTTTAAGTTGGGTAACATCAAAAGGTATAGACCCCCTTTCTGCCTCAATTCCACAAGTCTTGCAGTTTCTTTCAACTTGTTTGAGACTGGCTCTAGCTACTCTACAATTAAAGTTCAACTGGCATCCATTTCCAGTTTTCATCATGGTTTCCATAAATGTTCTCTGGTATCACAAAAGCTTTACAAACACCTTTTAAAAATAATTTTCCTTTATATCCTTCTATAAAGCATCCATCCCCAGCCTGGGATCTTAATTACTTTCTAGAAATTCTGGCCAGAGCACCATTTGAGCCGGCTCATACTGTGGACTTAAAATTTTCTGTCTTGGAAAACCTTGTTTCTAGTCACAATTCCATCAGCCAGGAGAACATCAGAACTCTGCACTTTGCCTTTATAACCCTTTTAATTAGTATTTCACAAGGACAGAGTGATGTTGAGAACCAATCCATCCACTGTTTGTAAAGAAGCCACATAAAGCAATTAAACAGCCTATTTATCTTCCTGTATTTTTCTCTAATCATTCAAACAAGGGAGACTACATACTACATACCTTGAATGTTCACAGACATTTTAGCATTTACCTCCATAGAACTAATCCAATCAGAAAAGATAGATAGTCGTTCATTATCTTTTGCTACAAAAAGAATGGGTAAAAAAATTACTAAAATCACTTTCCAAATGGCTATTTGAATGTATCACTCCACAAATAAGAATAAGTCTCTACCAGCAAAACTCAAAGCATATTCCTACATTACTTTCCATTTCTCCTGCCTTTTTTCATTAACTGGGAAAACTACTCATGTACCAACTCTTGTGCGCAACGTTTTCTGGAATTCATAAATTCCAATGCCTTGGATCAACTTATCCACACCCCCATCAGGGGCAGCAATATCCTAGACCTGATCATTACCAACATGGGCAACCAGTGTTCCACAACAGAAGTCAATTCCTCGTTGGTTAGATCCGACCACAAGCAAATCACCCTAGACATTCATATCCCACCCCCACCCCCAATTAGGGTAACCACCGTAAAAAATTTCTCCAAAGCCAACTTCACGCTTCTTAAGACAGAAGTAGTGACTGTCACGACACCCATGCTGACGGACAATGGACGTAGGACTGCTGAATCCTATACAATTGCACTTTATAAGTACTTACACGAGTGCATGGATCGTGCAATCCCTAACAGAACCAAGATGCTATCCTCCAAAAAAAGGAAGCCAATCTGGTGGTCCCCTGCTATAAACAGACTCTATAACAGAAGAAAGAAACTGTTGCAAAAAAGAGTAAAATCCCATGATTGGGGGAACTCCATGGTCAGCCTCAGTAAGAAGCTGAGATCCCTCATAAAATCCTCCAAAGCTAGTTACAAAAACAAAATCATCACTGATTCTAAAGACAACCACAAACCATTCTATAGCTATGTCAAGAATCTCAATGGCAACACTCAGATATGCTCTGAGTTACAGCACAATGGCACTAAATATACAGAACCAACTGATATTGCCAACATCCTGGCAGCTAGGTTCAGTGCTAACTTTATCCCTCTCTCATCCCCTAAAGGTCCCATCTCTATACCGGAAGAATGCAAAGTTCCTGTAATCACGGTTGTACAGGTAAAAAACACACTTTCCAAAGCCAAGAACACAGCATCCATGGGACCTGACAACATCCCAGGCTGCATTCTGTATGAACTACAGAACAAACTGGCATCCCACCTAAGTACCATGTTCAATCATAGCCTCACCTCAGGCTTTGTGACCAATGAAAGGTGCACAGCAACGGTTATCCCACTCCACAAAGGGGGAGTCACCACGGATCCTGGGAACTACCGCCCCATTAGCCTGACGAGCCTGGTCTGCAGTGCCATGGAATGTATCATCATGGAACTTATAAACAATGACATTGGTAATCTCCAAACTCTGGACCCTAGCCAGTTCGGGTATGTAAAAGGCAGATCATGTCTCCTAAACCTGATAGACTTCTTTGAAGCAGTCACCAAAGCTGTAGATGAGGGTAAGGTGGTTCACACAGCCTATCTAGATTTCGCCAAGGCTTTCAACACCATCCCCCACTCTGGAATTATAGATAAACTCACTAAACTAGGTATAAATCCCTATGTCACAAGATGGGTTGCCAACTGGCTCACTGACAGACTGTGAAAGTAGCAGACTCTAAATCCAACTTCAGACCAGTGACAAGTGGAGTACCACAGGGTTCAGTCCTAGGTCCTCTCCTGTTTGGTATCTACTTCTCTGAAGCACAGGCTAACACAGAAGGTCTTTGGCTAACAAAGTTCGCAGATGACCGCAAACTAGGAGCCATAATCAAAACTCCTAACAATGTGGACATCCTACAAAAGGGCCTCACTGAGACAGATGCCTTGTGTCAAAGCCATGGCCTCAAGCTCAATGCCAAAAAGTGCATTGTCATCCCTTTTGGTAAAATCTCTGTACCCATGAACTACCACATAGACAGTAGTCTACTTAACACCAAAAGTGTGATAAGAGACCTTGGGACACAGGTGGACAGTAGTGTCTCCTTTGATAATCACATTGTCACAGTAGTCGGGAAATCCTTCTACATGGCACACCACATCACAAAAGGTTTCTCATCCAGGAAAAAGAGGTCATTGTTCCCCTCTACTCATCACTCATTAGACCCATTATAGAGTACAACGCCCCTTTTGGTATGTACCTCACAAGACATCTACAACAACTGGAAAGGCCACAGAAATACCTCACAAAGAGGATTACCGGCCTCAAACAGATGCCCTATGCAGACCGTCTCAAAAAACTCCAGCTTTGCTCTGTTGCATATCGCCTACTCAGAGGTGATCTCTACCTAACATACAAAGCTATGTCAAACCCAGAGCTGTTGGACATGCTCCACGTAAAGAAATTCCAATCCCTCAGAGCTGCATGCTCTAGGGACCCAAACCTTGTCACCACAATAAACAGAACATGTTGCAGGGATAGATTTCTGTCCCAGAGACTTCCCATACTATGGAACAAACTACCTATCTATATCAAACAAAGCTCCTCATTAGCACTCTTCAAGAAAAATCTTGTTGATTGGATGGGAGATAGGAAATTCACCCCGAGGATCACTTCTGTGGCTCTGCTTGACAGGGGCACAGGAAAATAATTTTCTTGGGTGGCAAAAGCCAGGGTACTGTTTGGCTAGGCTTATATAGACCCTAGGGCCAATAGCCTAGTACCTACCTATGAACCTGTGAATGATATTTGTGCTGTAGCAACCTGGACACATTACACACTTTCTCCTAGCATTACAAATCAGGAATAAGTTCTAGGTCCAGAGCCTTTTTTGGGACTGCAGTTTTGAAAGGTATCCTGTCATAATGTCAGTGCAGAAATCCGATAACTTGGGAATGTTAAGTTGTCTATCTCACCTTCATTCTTGCTGGTTGGGTTCGGAGCCGATCCTTGGCTCCGACTCGGCCATCTACTAAAGCTCGAGAGCTATTTACTGGCTCGAGGCCTCCCCTTATCCCACAATGCTTGGCGCTAGATACCCAGATCTCATTTGCCACTTCAGCTACGAGGTTGCGCTTTTACTGGCTCAGGTCGTATTAATCCTTTTTTTTGGTATTACTAGCTAATATTTACCTTGTATTTTTCTTAGATATAGATTGTCTTTCCCTTGTAGTGTAGTTATGACTGTGTATCCCCTAGTTTGTCCCACTAAGGAAACTTGTTTTCTGTTAGAGAGTTTCTACCCTCCCCCCCTTGTTTCTCTCTACTAGTGGCTAACCCCACCCTTGTTGTACCTATAGGAGTAGTGTTTAGCCTTGTAGTATTTGTATATTTGTTTATTAAGGATAGTTGTTATTAAGTGTGTGTGATAGTTTTTTGTGGTTATTATTGTTAGCTTAACTAGTGCAGGTGTGTGAGTGTTTCTGTGTGCCTTGTTTAAGCACTAGTTTAATTTTTCTCTCTTTAGTATCCCCGGGCCAGTATGTCCAAGGATACTAAAGTTTCAGGCTTCAAGAAATGTGACTCATGCTGTCAGAAGATGTCTCTGACAGACGGTCACACTTCTTGTGTTTATTGCTTGGGTTCCCTACACCTGCAGGACTCCTGCTCGGTCTCTCATGTCTTCAGCCCGAGAGTCCTGCAGGAGCGTAGGAACAAGCTTATTTTGAGAGGCTTACTTAAGCCAGAGGGATCCCCAGCGAAGCCTCAGTCGGGGAAATACTCAAAGCCCGCCAAGCCGTCGGCTCCCAGTTCGGAGCCATCGCCGGGAGAGCATCTGCCTCCTCTTCGGCTCCGTCTGGAGCCGACATCCCTAGACCTCAATCGGCTCCAACTTTAGTGTCGAACCGTCACTGGGCCAAAAACATTCTAGGTCCCCTTCCCTAGAATTGGTTAGTTCAGCTCCCAGGTCACCGTTGCTTCAGTCGGAATGAAGCCATAGGTCCCACTCCTCGCGGTCCTCCAGGTTATCCGATCATGACTTGGTGAGGGTGGGCAGTAGACTCCTTAAATTGCAGGCCCTGGCCAAAGTGTTAACCAGCCCTTCTCAACAGACTGTGGCTGTCCCAGTGTCTTCAGCAGTTCCTCCTCTGACTCCCCTTTTGTGTTCAGAGCCGGAGCTGGTTGGGGCTCGAATCTTGGAAACATCGGAGCTGATACCACATCTTTTGGCTCCTTCTTCGGCTCTGATCTCTTCATTGGTTCCTTCCTTGGAGGGATCTCGGTGCTGGGACTCCCTCGTCGGCTCCGAGGGGGCGAGTGGCATCGGATCCTTGTCCGACCCCGTTCTCCCTCTCGGGGCTTTGGTGCAGGTGAGCTTGGCCCCGACATTGGCCTTGGAGCCATCCCTCTTGGTGCCGGGAGGGGTTCATGTCTCTTCAGAGTGGGGACCATCTGCTCTGTCTGATGGGGGCGCCTTCGAGGTCATGAGGAGCGTGCTGACTCTTGAGTCGGCTCCTCAATCGGTCCCTTTGGCTCCTCCCCCATGGTGCCTGCATCGGTCTCTGTCCACCCTCCTGACCCCAAGCGTGGAGAACAGATGCTCCAGGTCACCCCATTGGGTATATTTTCCTCTTCCGAGGCCTCCCCTGATCATTCAGAGGAGCCCCCTCAGAAGAGAAAATGTAAGAGGAAACATGTCGACTCCCCCGAGTCAGTCACATCTGATACCGACTTGGAGGATTCGGAAGGGTCCCCAAGATCCCCCTCTGAGGATGTCTTTTTTTCAGACATCCTAGAGATCCTTAAGCAGAGGGGGAACTGGACTGCCCTTAACCCTTCCGAGGACGAGTCAGTATACCTGGACGCATTTGGTTCTCGCCCTTCCACCTCCTGGGTGTCTCCACCCTTCGACCCGCTCATGGAAGTAGTGGCTCGAAGGGCGTGGTCAGCCCCGGGCACAGTTGAACCAACTCCCCGCAGGCCAACTAAGTTCATTACAGCCCCACCCAACAAACAATTTTTGACAAAAGGTGTCCCCGTTGATGCCATGGTGGTGGCAGCAGCCACTAAGAAGGAGTTGGCTGACCCTTTGGTGCCTGTCCATCCACCTAATAAAGAGTCTAGGACAATGGACAGGTATGGGAAGTGGATGTTTTCCTCAGCTACCTTTTCCATGCGGTCGCTGAATTATGTGTGCCATTTCACCCGCCTTCATAGGGATCTTCTCAAGGAACTGGCTGATACCCTTCAGGATCCATCAGCTGCGGGGGCTCAGGATAGGATTAACTCCCAGCTGGCAACCCTTAACTCTATCATCAACTCCTCCATGTGGCTCATTTCTTATGCAGTTGATGGGGCGAGTAGGGCCGCAGGTACAGGCGTGGCTTTGAGAAGACATGCCTGGATGCAGTTATGTAACTTTGCTGACCCCTTTAAGGCATCCTTCACCAATACCCCCTTCGATGGTTCGGCTCTGTTTGGACCACAGGTGAAGGATACCCTTACCAGGTGTGAGCAGGAAGACAAGACTCTCTCTGCCGTGGGAGTCCATTTTTCTACTCCCTCTAGACCATACCCTAAGGGTCAGAAGAGTGGGAAAATGTGGTTTCGGAAACCCCAGGGAGTCATGCCTGACACACATGGTGAGTTTCCCTCCAGAGGCAGGGGAGGGAACAATAATAGATGCCACCTGAGGGGCAGAGGGGGTCCGCAAAATCAGGGTAGCAGAGAATCTTTCTCTGACAAACCCTTTCAGCACCCCTGAGGGGCTGCCCGACTGTCCACCTTCGGAGGCAGTCGGGGGAAGATTGCCACTGTACCCAGAAGCCTGGCATCTCCTCCCAGAAGACAAATGGGTACGGTCCATCATATCCGAGGGTTACAAAATTCCCTTTGTCCACACCCCTGTACAAACAACCAAGATCCTTCCAGATGTTCCACCCGGTCTAAGGGAACAAGCAGTGCTAGAAATTTCAAAACTGCTAGAAAAAAGGGCCATCCAGCCAGTCCCAGCAGACCAGCAAGGATCCGGAATTTACTCCAAGTTCTTTTTGGTACCAAAAAAGACAGGGGACTGGAGACCCATTTTGGATCTCAGCAGGTTAAACAAATCTGTTCAAAGAACAAAGTTCTGGATGGTCAGGCTTCAGTCCATTCTACCCTTTTTGGGTCAGAACAGTTGGATGTGCTCCATAGACCTTCAGGATGCATACTACCATATCAAAATGGACAGGCGCTCCAGAAGGTTTCTCCACTTCCGACTGGGAGCCAGTCACTATCAGTTCAGAGCCCTGCCCTTTGGTCTCAACACAGCCCCCAGGGTGTTCACCAAATGCATGGCAGTGGTTACGGCTCACCTGAGACGGCGAGGATTCCAGGTGTTTCCATATCTAGATGACAGGCTCCTTACTGCTTCCACCAGGCATTAGCTACTGTGAGCCAGGGATTATACCATCCAAACTTGCTCCGAGCTAGGTATCTCAATAAATTTCGAAAACTCTGCACTGTCGCCTTGTCAGTCTACAACCTTTATAGGTGCAAGATTAAATACAAAAGAGCTGTCTGCAAAACTTCCTCTAGACAGAGTGTCAGACATTCGCCGACATGTGCAGGTCTTACTACAGTGCAAGAGGATTCAGGCCAGATTTGTACTAAAAACTTTGGGTCTCTTGGCAGCAGCAATCATACTAGTTTCCCTGGCTCGTTTTCACATGCGGATTCTTCAGTGGATGCTCTTTACCCAATGGTCTTTTCAACAACTTCCAATGTCTCACAACATAATAATCACTCAATCATGCAAAGACCACCTGGCTTGGTGGATGCTCTCCTCTCTAGTACTCCAGGGCAGACCATTTGTTCTTCCTCCTCCTGTTGCCATGGTGACCATGGATGCCTCCCTGATCGGGTGTGGGGGGGGAATTTTCAGGGCAGGACTGTCCAGGGCACTTGGCAACCTCTAGAGTACCACCTGCACATAAACGTCTTGGAGATGAGAGTGGTGCTTTTAGCATTGCAAGCTCTTCATGACTCTCTACCCACCGGGACTATTGCAATTCAAACAGACAATATGTCTGTAGTGTGGTACATCAACAAGCAGGGCGGAACCAAGTCCTATCCCTTATGTCAAGAAGCACTCAGACTCTGGCAGTGGGCGATCTCCTCTCAATGGTTTCTGATAGCAACGCACATCCCCGGGAAGTCCAACGTCATAGCAGACAGGCTAAGCAGAGCTATTCTCATGCCTCACGAGTGGTCTCTCAATCAGTCAGTAGCGGACAAAATTTTCCGCGGATGGGGTCAACCTTGCTGCGACCTTTTCGCAACTCCTCTCAACAGCAAGTGTGACGATTTCTTCACTCTCTTCCCCCTCCCCGTCCACTCCCCCAGAGACGCTCTAGTTCACGATTGGCCCTGGGGTCTCCTGTATGCATTTCCACCTTTTCCCCTAATTCCCAAACTAATTCAGAAGGCGACCGCAATGGGATCCAGGATGATCCACATTGCCCCTTACTGGCCTCGACAAATTTGGTTCCCATTCCTGCATCGTTATCTGCTGGAGCAGCCTTGGAATCTGGACCCAGTGCCAGACCTCTTGGTCCATCAGTCGGGCGGGCTGCACCAATCCCTTCAGTCTCTCAACCTCACAGCTTGGTTGCTCCACTTCCAACCTTAGCCAGGCTTCCACATATTTCTCAGCCGGTGCGTGAAATCATCCTTTCTTCGCACAAATCTACCACCAGGAAGACTTATGCTAGTAAGTGGAAACGTTTCTCTTTCTGGGCAGAGGGTAGGAATATAGACCCCTTTACAGCCCCTGTCCATCACGTTCTAGATTTTTTAGCAGAACTTTAGCAGAAATAAAATAAATAAATAAACTTTTTCAAGCTGGTTCCTCGTCTGCTACCATTAGGGTCCAATTAGCTGCTATCACAAATTTCCACGCTGGCCTGTCAGAAACCAGCATCATGTCCCACAAACTTTGCAAGGCCTTTCTTAAAGGGACTATTTTGCTTAGGCCCCTGGTCAGAGATCCCCCGCCTCCGTGGGATTTAAACTTGATATTAGCTTCCTTGATTCTCCCTCCTTTTGAACCTGCGGCTTCCTGTTCCTTAAAATTACTCTCCTGGAAGACTCTCTTTTTAGTAGCCATCACCTCAGCTAGGAGAGTTTCGGAACTTCAAGCCCTCTGTATTCATCCTCCTTACCTTGTGTTTCACAAGGATAGAGTTTCACTCAGGACTAATCCTTCTTTTCTGCCCAAGATACCTTCTGAAACAAACCTGAATCAGGCTATTGATCTACATGTCTTTTTTCCTAACTATTTGAACAAAGCTGAACAAAAGTTACACCAATTGGATGTTCATAGGCAATTACGTTTTTATTTGGATAGGACTAAGCATACAAGAAAATCAGACCAACTCTTCCTGCCCTATGCTGAGGGCAAACAGGGCCTGCCAGTTTCTAAAGTAACCTTATCCAGGTGGCTGTCCTCTATTATTACCTTGATTTATCAGCTGAGACATAAAGAACTCCCTGCTAAACCTAAAGGTCATTCCACCAGAGCGTTAGCTACTTCGGTAGCTTTTCAAGCTAGACTACCAATGAAATCTATTTGTGCTGCAGCCACATGAGCCACTCCTCATACCTTCATTTCACATTATAAGTTGGATATGACCTCTAGGAGTAGAGCTGATTTTGGTTCCATTGTGCTCAAGAGTCTGTTCCCATGAGCCACCCAGGACTAAGGTGCTAGGGACGCTGTCCCAACCAGCAAGAATGAAGGCGAGATAGACAACTTAACATTAAGAAGTTATGTACCTACCATAACATTCCATGTTAGTTGTCTTCTTCTCGCCTTCTTTCTTGCGTCCCACCCTCCATCCCCCTAGCCTAGACAGACCGAAAAGAGTCCCTTTTTGAGGCCTTCTTCCTCTGGCTGAGTCTTATCTGGGTTACGTCCTCCTCTGTTTTAGTACTGTAGGTAAACCTTGTAGTTTGGACAGGTGTCCTTAAAATTTTTTCTATGGTGTTAGCTCTGCCAAACAAGATCTGGGTATCTAGCGCCAAGCATTGTGGGATAAGGGGAGGCCTCGAGCCAGTAAATAGCTCTCGAGCTTTAGTAGATGGCCGAGTCAGAGCTGAGGATTGGCTCCGAACCCAACCAGCAAGAAAGAAGGCGAGAAGAAGACAACTAACATGGAACGTTATGGTAGGTACATAACTTCTTATTTTGTCCCATCAGTTGGAACATACAGATGAATGAAATAGGTAACAGAAATTTTGTACTTACCATAGTACTGGATTTTTTTCATTTTATTCTGCCTGATAAAATATCCCTCCCTCCATTCCCCCTTTCAAGTTGCCATTTATCACGAGAGACCAAGCGGACCAACTTGATGCCATTCCAATTATCAGAAGTAGGATAGTTTGACCTCAGTGCAGTTGTATACTCTTTAAAATTTAAATTTACATTTATTGTCTATGGGAATAGTAAGTGGACAGTTTGACCCTGGACAATTTACTCCTAATGAAGTTTTATAAAAGCATTTTATTGCTTAATATTTCAATCATGAATTGTTTTATAGGAATTTAATATTTTATTTAACTTTTTAATATTTAAATGTTTTGCGGACTGGAGTTCCGCTGTGGCGACCCCTAACTGGGAAAAGCTGAAAGACATAAACAAACAAATGTTTATTTAAAATATTATTTAATATTTAAATAGAATTAAATTGATTTAATGACAGTTTTTATCTTAACAATAAAATCAATATTTTTTAACATTGCAAACATTAATATTATTTACAATTAACATTAATAATATTGTTATATGTATTTCAAATGCAAATGATTTAAAATTTTATATATATATATATATATATATATATATATATATATATATATATGCGTGTGTGTGTGTGTGTATAATTATATATATATATATATATATATATATATATATATATATATATATATAATGTGTGTGTGTAATATATGTATGTATCTATCTATCTATATATATAAATATATATATATATATATATATATATATATATATATATATATATATATATTATAGTTCATTAAGAAATTGTGAGCAACTCCACGTTTAGAAATCTTTGAGCAGTTGTTTGATATTTTTATTTTCCTTTTTTTGTTTGGTTTTGCTCCGTTGATAAATACCTCATATTCCTGATCTCTTCTTCTCAGTAACTGTGTGGATGCATGAGCTGTATATAACTTTTTTTCTTTATGTCAAATTGCCTGTGATTTATTTTTTTTCTTGCCATTTCAATGGGGACCAGCAGGTGGCAGTAATCTCATTTTTGTAGCCTGCTGTGATGCATCTCTACTGTCTGGTATCTTCTATTACCTTTGTTGGCAGTCTTTCCTCGCCCTCACTTGGGCCTTGCTACAGTGTGTGTGTGCCTAGTTTTTGAATATTCTGTGGATATAATGTCTGAGAAGAAAGGGAGTCCAGGCTTTAAGAGTTGTTTTGGAGTGTGGACACAAACTTCCTCACTCTGACATGCATGACTTGTATGTTTACTGTTTGGGCATGCCTCATCTCACAGTGAGCCACCCTGTCAGATTTGTAAAGGTTTTTCTGCCAGAACTTTGAACGAACGTAAAAATAAACAAGTACTAAAGGGTCCCCTTAAGACCTCTTTCTGCAAGGCTATTTCTGGGTCACAGGAATCTTCTCCTCCTTTCAAACAACATAAAAGGTCTAAGTCTCTTCCATCATCTTCCTCTGGAGACCCTAAGGAATTGAAACATAAAAAGGCTAAATGGCTAAATTGTCAGAGTCGTCGGTGCCAGCGGCTGCTTTGACACCAACTCACTTGACTCTGTCTCTGATTATGTCTGCTGGTCCCCCTACACCATTGCTTTCGACACAGACTTCAACCTTCATGGTGCAGACTGCTACGGCACCGACTAATTCAGTGCAGACTTTCTCGGCACTGATTGGTATATCAGCTCAGTCATCTTTGGCACCGACTGAAGTCTCGGTGCAGACTCCTTCAGTACCATCCAGTTTCTTGGCGCAGACCACTTCAGCACCGACAATTTCTTTGGTGCAGGCTTTTTCGATGCTGATGGTTTTGGTACAGAAAACTCCAATTTTGACAACACCGTTCTCAGTGCAGGAATCTTCCACACCGTTGATCTCGGTGCATACCGCTTCTGCTCCGGCTTTAGTCATGGCAGACTATATAAACACCGCCAGTTTCAGTGCAGACATTACCTATTCAGACACCTTCTTTTAGTGGTCGTGCTATCCCTTTTTTGGGCAGGCCTGAATCGCCTTCAGGGCTTTCAATGAGGTCTACCGGAAGCCTTTCTGAACATGATGTGGTGCGTCTTATAGACCAGCTGCTTTTGGCCAGATGAATTCCTGCCCCTTCATAAGTGTCTCTCCCCCCGGAGTTAATCACCCTTCTCCACAGACTCCTACCTATACTCCTTTGATCTCTGTGGAGATTTCGAGACATCCCTCCTCGAGCGGGCTGACCTTCCCGGCCTTGGAGAGGACACTGGCCGCTGCTTCTTGGCTGCCTCTGTCGGAGACTACTACTTCCTCTGAGCCTCAGCTGTCTCACTTCGCAACCCCCAGACTCCAGGCACAAGAGTCTCGGGCCATTCTCCCCCCTGGAGACCCCATCCTTGCAGCCTTCTCCAGAGTCTCCCACTGAAGAAGTCCACCGCAAGACTACATGTAAGAGGAAGCACATGGACTCCACGAAAGAGTCAGTGACTGAAGACACAGATTACACTGACGGGGAGTGGTCCCCATGTTCACCTTCTGATGAGGTTTCCTTTGGTGACATCCTCAAAATTTTAAAGCAGAGAGGTGAATGGAAGTCCTCTTACCCTTCCTCAGAGGAGTCTGTGTTCCTGCAGGCTTATCGTGCCTGGCCCCTACCTCTTGGGTTACCCCACCTGCCGATGAGCTTGTCAAGCTCATCATGCAGTGTGCATGGAAGGCACTGGACTCTGTGGAGGCCATACCTCATAGGCCAGACAAAATCCTTTCTTCCTCAGAAGAGTGCCTCCATTGGTCGAAAGGTCTCCCATTAGACACCATGGTCGTGGCTGCTGCCACAAATAAGGAACTGGCAGAGGAGAGCCAAGCTGTTCACCCACCCAATAAGGATTCCTGGGAGGTGGACAGATTAGGGAAGCAAGTCTTTGCATCATCGACCTTTGCTGTTAGGTCCTTGAACTACCTGGCACATTTCACAGGCCTACAGAGAGACCTGGTGTCTGAACTCTCTGAGACCTTGGCAGGAGCAGTTTCTGATGTGGTCTGAGACATGGTGGCCTCTCAGTTAGCGACCCTAGAATCGGTCTACAATTCCTCAATGCGTTTGATATCACACACTACTGAGGGAGTAGCGAGAGCTGTGGGTGCAGGCATAGCCATGAGACGCCATGCCTGGATGCACCTTTGTGACTTTGTGGATCCCTTCAAGGCTTCCTTCCTTAATGCCCCTGTTGAGACCACTACTTTGTTTGGCTCCAAGGTAAAAGCTACATTGGCCAGATGTGAACAGGACGGTAAGACCCTACCTGCTGTGGGTGTCCATTTATCTTCTCCTCAGCGGTTCTATTCTAGGAATCAGAAGAATGGGAAAATGTGGCACAAAAAGTCTCCGGGCTCTTTCCGTGACTCTCAGGCTGAGTTTTTCCCTAGATGCTCTTTTTGGGGCCAGGGATGTCTGCGAAACCGGGGTTCCAGGGAATCTTTCTCTGGACAGCCCTATCAGCGCTCCTGAGGAGCAACCTGATTGCTTTCCTGTTGAAGCAGTCGGGGATCACTTTTCCTTGTACCCTTCTGCCTGGCAAACCATAACCACAGATGCTTGGGTACAAAGGCTCATCACCAGAGGATACCATATTATTTTCTTATTCACTCCCCCCTTACCCAGAAGCTTACCTGATGTACCACCCAGTCAAAGGAAAGCTGCAGCTATGGAGATATCAGAGCTGCTTTGAAAAAGAGTCATCCAAACAGTCCCCCCAGACCAGACAGGATCCGGCTTCTATTCAAGATTCTTTTTGGTGTTAAAAAAGACAGGGGACTGGAGACCAATTCTGGATCTCAGCACCCTAAACAAATTCATAAAGTCAGAAAAATTCTGGATGGACACGGTTCAGTCTATACTTTCACTTTTGGAAAAAGATGATCGGATGTGCTCCATAGATCTTCAAGACGTGTACTACCACATAAAGGTGGAAAGGTGCTCAAGAAGATATCTTTGCTTCTGGGTGGGAGCCAGTCATTACCAGCTTTGCGTACTGCCCTTTGGACTGTCTACAGCCCCCAGAGTGTTCACAAAGTGCATGGCAGTAGTCACAGCTCACCTGCAGCTTCAAGGATTCCAGGTGTTTCCCTACCTAGACGGCTGGCTCATTACTGCCCCAACAAGACGTCTACTGGATCAGGACTTGACTTACACCCTAAACACTGCACAGCAGCTCGGAATATAGATAAACCGGAAGAAGTCAAACCTTACTCTGAGTCACTCATTAGAGTACATCGGAGTGATTCTGGACACGATGACTTGTACAGTCTCTTTACCAGATCACAGAATTCAGAGGATCAAAGAACAGATTCAGGCAATACTTTCACAAAATCTAGCCTCTGCTCGATCCGTTCTTCAACTGCTGGGATCGATGGCAGCCTCCATCACCATAGTCCCTCTAGCAAGGCTACACATGAGGCTTCTTCAATGGCTGCTTCTTACTCAGTGGTACCCATCCCATCACCCCTTATCTTTTCCAATTTGAATAACCAAGATTTGCAAACAGGACTTGCTCTGGTGGATGTAAAACAACCCTCACCAGTGGTCTCGCCCCTTCCCCCCTCATCAGCCCAATGCCACAGTGACCACGGATGCTTTCCTGTTGGGGTGGGGGGGCTGTTTCAGGGAAAGACAGTCCAAGGCATTTGGTCACAGATGGAGGCCCATCTGCATATCAGTGTCCTAGAACTGAGGGCGGTGCTACTAGTGTTGCAAGCATTCCAATCGATCCTTCCATCAGGGACTATTGCAATTCAGTCAGACAACATGGCAGTAGTGTAGTACATCAACAAACAAGGGGGAACCAGATCATACTCACTCTGTTGAGAGGCCATGAGAATATGGCAATGGGTAATAGTCTCTAACTGTTTTCTGATAGCGATGCACATTCCCAGGAGCTCCAACGTGATAGCGGACAAGTTGAGCAGATGCATTCTACAGCCTCATGATTGGTCTCTCAATCCTCTAGTGGCAGCGAAGATTTTCAACCACAGGGGCCAGCCTTGCTGCGATCTATTTGCGTCCCCATCCAATCACAAGTGCAGCAACTACTTTGCCTGATCCCCCCTCGGGGATAGTCACTGAGAGATGCTCTAGTCCACGATTGGCCCTCGGGTCTGCTATATGTCTATCCTCCGATCCTCATTGCTCCATATTGGCCTTGACAAGTTTGGTTTCCCTTCCTGTGGCCTCATCTGCTAGATCGACCATGGATTCTCAATCCAACTCCAGAGTTGATCTTTCACCTTCAGAATCTGGTTCATCCAAACCTATCCAGCCTGAAACTGACAGCTTGGTTTATACACTTCCCATGATTGCCAGACAGCATGAGCTATCTTCCCCAGAGCATGACATCCTGATTGCCTCTCACAAATTATCCACCAGACTACTCTACCGCAGCAAATGGAAGAGATTTTCTCTCTGGCTACAAGATAAACAAATGGACCCTTTTACAGCCCGTTTCTATTGTGCTAGAATATCTTTCAGACCTTTTTAAATTGGGGGTAGCAACCTCCACAGTTCGTGTTCATTTGGCTGCGAGTTCTAATTTTCATAATGGCTTCCAGGGCTCTTCCTTAATGTCACACAAACTTTGTAAGACCTTTCTGAAGGGCGTCACCCAACTAAAGCCTCCATTCAGCGAACCTGTTCAACCTTGGGATCTGACCTTAGTCCTTCAAGAGTTGACATCTTCTCCCTTTGAGCCTGCATCTACCTGTGATCTAAAGTATCTGTCATGGAAAACACTGTCCTTAGTTGCTATTACTTCTGCCAGACATATTTCGGAATTACAGGCCTTCTCTATCAAACCCCCCCTACCTCATCTTTCACAAGGACAGAGTTTCATTAAGGACCAATCTGACCTTCTTGCCCAAGGTAGTTGCTGTGTTATCTATCAATCAGACTATTGATTTACCAGTGTTCTTCCCTAATCATTCTAACAGAGGGGAATATTGCCTGCATACCTTGGATGTACATAGACAAATTCGTTTTTACCTAGACGGGACCAAATTTAACAGAAAATTCTGACCAGCTGTTTTTGGCCTTTTCTGAATCCAGACTAGGTTGTCCAGTTTCAAAAGTTACTTTAGCCACTTGGTTGAGAAATTGTATTACTTTCATTTATGGCAAGAATAGTATCCCTTTACGTGGCAGAGTAAAGGCCCACTCTACAAGATCAGTGTCAACTTCTGCAGTCTTCCATGCGAGAACATCTTTGAATGACATTTGTGCAGCTGCAACCTGGGCTAGGCCTCATACCTTCATTGCTCATTACAAGTTGGACTTGGCCTCCAGAGGCAGAGCTTCTTTTGGTTCTATGGTGCTAAGGAATGTCCTTCCATAGGGCCACCCAGGGAACAAGATAGCTGGGGACTCTGTCCCATGAGTTAAGAATAAACGAAGATTAACAACATCAGATGAAGAAGTTATGTCTTACCATAATGTTCCATCTGAGTTGCTTCATCTTCATTTATTCATTATGGCCCACCCGCCTTCCTCCTCCGAAGGTTTCTGGTGGATCTCATTTGTCCTTCTTTCCAGTTGTTATGTCATGTCTGACCAGAGGTAGCTTCGGCTTCATTTTTCCAACTTGCAAACTAGATCTGAAGTAACAGGAAGAAGGGCATGATGGGTAAAATCTTAGCTCGAGAAGTTTGTGGCTGATGCGAGCTTGAAAAAAAGGCCGGCTCGGTTCTGAGGTCGGAACTGAATCCCATGAGTAATGAATAAACGAAGATGAAACAACACAGATGGAATGTTATGGTAAGACATAACTTATTTTTTTCATTAATATGCTAAAAATTGCTTTTTCATATATATATATATATATATATGTGTGTGTGTGTGTGTGTGTGTACGCGCATGTGTGTGTGTGTGTGTGTTTGTGTGTGTGTGTGTGTGTGTGTGTGTGTGTGTGTGTGTGTGTGTGTGTGTGTGTGTGTGTGTGTGTGTGTATATATATATATATAAATATTTAAATGGTATGTTTTGATATTGGGAAGGCTTCAATAAACTCTTAACATTTTGTAGATTATTTCTATAATTTTTTTTTTTTTATATTTTTAGTTTTATAACTGGAAGCTATGACAGGACATGCAAAGTGTGGGATACTGCATCAGGAGAGGAGCTGCAAACACTAGAAGGACACCGCAATGTTGTATATGCAATTTCGTTCAATAACCCATATGGGTGAGTAATAACAGAAGAATACAGCGCATGTCCCATTTTTATGGCTGCGGTTTTAAAATTATTTTAGTCTGTAAATTATTACTATAAATGAAGCTTGGATCTATTCAACTAACATCTTTCTTAGACAGTGGCAGTCATCTTTATTTGCATTATTCATGTATCTTGATCAGAAGCACTCTTTCTACTATACTGTTCCAAGTAACTGTTTAACTTTGTGACTGTGGACCATATAAACAAATATTTTTTATAAATACTTATAGACACACATACATGCAGAAACACACAGTCACCCCCACCCCCACACACACATTTACATATTGTGCCACAGTGGCTACTGAGAGTAATGGTGAATGCAAATGAAGGGTAACAAAATGGCAGCATAATTCAGAAGCATATACATTTAATGTGATGAGAAGTGACTGCCAGAGTTGCTGTTCACAGTAAACTCCTGGCATTCTGAGTGAGAGATTGTAGGAATATGTGAGGGCTAGCCACCGATTAAACAGACATGTATGTGCAGGGGGCTATTCTTGTAGCCATTAGCCACAACAATGGACCCTGTTGCCCACTGTAACACACCTCACATTCCATATCTTTTATGATGCATAAATAGTGGCTTACGATCTTGTGGACAGAGTCACCATCCAGGAGTCTGTTGAGATATACAGGTGTGTGGGATGCATGGAGTACCCATTCCTGTAAAAAAGGAAGGCATGTATATCTTTGAAAACACTGGCTAATGGGATTTTTCAGTGACCAAGGGGGGGCATATTATCCTAGTACCATGGTAGAATAATAGGTTATTTACCCAAAGGGCCTTTTTAAGCCTAGCCATGCTTCCCAATAAAATGTGATAGGTATTGGTTCCCAAGGGTATTATGGGGTATATTTACTTGAGTATGAGTTGCTGAGCATTTACAAACCTCCTATCTCTAACAGAAACATAGATGCCAGACCAGGGGTATATTTATGGTTCCCCATCCACTGATCCAAATTTCACTTGAATAATTGTAGGGAAAAAACTATGCTTCACATAGATTGGAAGTCTGTTCCACACAAGGGGTAGCGTCTGAGATATATACTTCTGCCTGACCAGCTTGTCCTATTTATGTTGCAGGGGCAAGGTTTAAGTCCCTGACTGGGTGTTCCTGTTTGTCTTATGATGTGTAACAGGTTCATTAAGACTGGATCAGAGGATGCTTTTTAGGCCAGGCACTGATGGCCTCTCAGCAGTCTGTAGGAGACCAAATTTAAAGACAAGGCATTGAGGTGGTCTGCATAGCTCTAGATTTGATGTTGTCCTTTTTATTCATTCCTTAACTGAGGGGTCTTGGATCCAATTTGGATGTTTCTGCCAGACCCTCAGATCCAAACTGTGAAGCTATTCCCTTTATCCACAATGCCTCACCCACCTAACATACCTTAGATCTTGTTTGCTGCCATAAATCTACAGACACGGATCCTCTAGATTCGGAGCTGTTGGTGACTTTTTTAGGTTAAACAGTGAGTTCTTTTAAACATTTTTCTTTCTTGATTGTCTATTGACTGATTTCTGTCACTTTCCTCCCTTTTTTCCAGTTAATTCCTTTTGAACTTTTTACCAAGAACTTGGCATTCCTCTCTAGTACCATAGCTGGTACTTTGCTGTTTTCTTTTTGTACCTTTTCCTATCCCTTTTAGGGTATTTCTTGTCTGTCATTTTTGGTAGCTTTTTTCTATCTGCCTAAAAAAAAAAGTACTTCTTTATAGTATTTTTTTTCCTATGGCCTTTCCCTCACTTTTTATAGGTATGCCAGGAAGGCTGATAAACCAACTGGCTTCAAGAAATGCATCACTTGTGGTTACAAAAATACTTAATTTGGAAATTTGGATCCCCACAGGGAATGTGTATAGTGCTTGAGCATTGTCCATTTAGATGCAGTTTGCTAAATATGTGCTGGCTTCAATGCCAGGGCACTCACAGAGTCACAGACAGATGAATAAGCTTATTTTGAAGGTCCTTCTCCCTTCCCCTTGCTCCTCTGTTTCAGCTGGAGCTCAAACCTCTTCAAAGAAAACTGACAAAAGGAAGCCTGACTTGGCTTCCAAGGACAAAGAGTCTAAAAAGAGATCTCCAGATCCTACAATATCTTGAGTTCCTTCCTCAGAGCCACCTCCAAAAGTATCAAAAAAGTCATATCTGACCACTTCGGATCCCTCTGCTCCAAAATCTAAATTGCCTCGGATCCAGTCACCTCTTACTTTACTGGATCCAATAACTTCTCCCTTCTCTCTTCTTGCAGGCATCTTGCAGGAATTTCATTGAGAGCACTCTAGACCACCATCCACTATGTCTTCTGTCAGGTATTCCAGCTGTTTATCTGAGGCTGAAGTGGATAGGATGATGAGGAAATTCCTCTGAGCTCAGATCCAGATGGGGCAATTCTGTTTCCGTCTCCCTTTGAATCTGTGAGCCTGCCTGTTGCTAGTCCCACCTTAGTTTTCCTTCTCTGATCTTACCTGCTGTTTTAGAACCCCGGGGGGGGGGGTGTCATCATCAGATCCAAAGACAAGTCATTCTTCGACTTCAGTCACTTCCTTTAGCTATCTGGTTCTGAGTCTTTTGGAGCCAGAGGACTCTTGGAACTGAAGAATCAGCATCGGATTTGGGGGACCAGAGTCAACTCCAAAGTTATTGGAGCCATCCCTGCTCCTTGGAGCTTCAGCTCAGGACAGCTTGGGGTCTGACTCCATCCTTGAGTGAGATCCTTGCAGGGTTTTAGGAGTTAGTAGTTCAAGAAATGTCATCACTGCTACCATTGGCTTTTGTCTCCCCAAGCACTCTGCCTTTGTGATTGTGGAGTGGACTTTCTCTTTACCTAAAGAAAGGACACTCCTACCCCCTTCAGATCAGTCTACCTCATTTGGGTCTTTGCTCTGAGCCTCATTCTTCCACTGGGACAGCCAGAAGAGAATGTGTAAAAGGAGAGTCTCAGATTTCCCTCAGAAATCTGTCATGGGGACACCAATTTTAATGAAGGGGAAGGGGACCCCAGATCTCCACCTGAAAATGTCTCATTAGACATTATTGATCTCTTAATACAAAAGGTGGTTGCCCTTCCAATACCCCTTTGGTGCTCCTGGAGGCTTTCAAGTGTGACCTAGCTACATCTTGAGTGACCCCCCCCAGGCTGATGAACTTATAGATCTCATTTCTTGACAGGCGTGGAAGGAACCAGATACTGTGGAGCCCATCCCTAAGTGTCCAGACCTCCTGTCTTACTCAAAAAGTCTGACTCATCTGGATATAACAGACCTCAAACTGATCGCATATTTTCTCCTCCCCAGTCTATCACATTTAGTTATTCTCTCAAAAAGCTTCTGCTAGAAAGATTTACAAAAGTAAATGGAAGTGATTTGTGTTCCTGTGCCTCAAGAGGGATCTCAACTCCTTTTCTGCCCATGTACCAGCTGTACTTGATTTTTTTAGCTTCACTTTTCAATGAAGGGGCTAGTTGTTCTGCTATTAGTCCAGTTGGTTGCCATTTCAAATTTACATCTAGGTGAAAATAATTCTTCCTTAGCTTCTTCTAAATTATGTAAAGCCTTTCTCAAAGGAATTTTTCTACTTAGACTTCCACTAAAGAATCCTACTCGTCCCTGGTATTTAACTATTTTTTTCAAGTTATGACCCAAAGCCCCTTTGAACCCTTTGCCAGGTCAGACCTCAGGTTTTTGTCTTGGAAAACAATTTTTCTACTCACTATTACATCAGCAAGATGAGTATCCAAACTCCAGGCTCTATCTTCCAAATCTCCTTATCTGGTTTCCACAAAGACAGGGTATCCTTACAGACCAAGCTGCCTTTTTTTGCCTAAGGTAACTTCTGAGTCTAATATAAACCAAGTCATTAACCTCTTATTTTTCCCCAAATTTTTCAAACCAGAGAGGGTGCATGCTCAATCTCTTGGATGTACATAGACAACTTCAGTTTTATCTCCATTGAACCAAGGATTTATGGAAGACTAATCAGTTATTTATACCTTTCTCACCTAACAGATTGTGCAAGTCAGTTTCTAAAGTTACACTGGCTAAAAGGTTAGCCGATTGCATCTCCTTTGTCTATAGTGAAAGAGTATTGTCCTACGCCTTTTAGAGCTCATTCCACATGGTCTATGGTTGTATCCTCAGCCTTTTGGTTAAGAGCTTCTATAGATGACATTAGTACAGCTGTCACTTCATCCATTGCTCATATTTTTATTAATCATTACAAACTGAATTTGATGTATAGGAACAGAGCTGCATTTGGCTCTGCTGTACTCCAAAATATCCTTCCATGAGGACCACCCAAGGTTCATCTAGCTGGAGACTCTGTCCCATCAGTTGAGGAATGAATGAAAAGGACAACATCAGATAAAAAAGTTATGTACTAACCATAATGTTACTTCTGTGTTGTCCATTTTTATTCTTCCTCAACTTCCTGCCTTCCTTTTGCTCCTGGGTAGGCCTAAGTGCTTCAATTTGGGAACTGTTGTTCTTTGTTTGAGCTCCTGCTCCTTTTCTAATTCTATACCTTCTGGAATTCTCTTAAGGTATTATCCACCATCTCCTATGGGCAGCAAACTCAAACTGGCATATGTTATGTGGGCAGGGCATTATGGGTAAAGAGAGGAGCTCAAGACTTTGCCTCCGGGGATCTGGTAGAAGCGGCTATGTCAGATCTGAGTTGGATCCAAGACCCATCAGTTGAGGAAGAATGAAAATAGACAATGCAGGTGTAATGTTATGATGAGTACATAACTTTTTTTTCGCTCATCACATATTCTTTTTGTGAGAAATCTCAGAGAACACTCCTGTTGTTGCATATGCTTGACCAGATACATAATGACTGGTCTTATGAGAGCAGAGTACAGTGGAACGATGACATGTTTGGGTCTAGATGCCACAACCTTGCTTATAATTTGTGAAACACAGAATGATTTCCTCACCACAATAAACAAATGATGGTCAAATATCAAATCAATGTCTACATGTTTCCAAAATCTGTTACAACAGGCTCTACTTGTAGATGTGTAACGCCAAAGTAGAAGTTTGCTGGGTGTCAGTCTTTTCTATAGTTACTATAATGCACTTTTTGGCATTGAGTTTTAGGCCATGAATCTGGCACCAGTTATTAGTCTGTGTCAGTGTGTCAGGCCTTCTTGGAGGATACTTGTGTCTTGAGGAGATTCAGTGACTGCAGCCAGTTTGTAATCATCTCAAACTTAGCCAGAGGACCTTGACATTAACTTTGACCTCAGAGAATTAGATGTGAAACAAGAGCAGCCCCAGCACTGGGTCATGAGGCATCCCAACAGTAACTGACCTTTTTGTGGAGCCAGATTCCCTTAATGTTCATTATCCTGATCACTGCTGCAATAGCCTTAGCTTATATGGGTTATAGCCTGCCAAGCATATAACAGCTGGCCAGTTTCCAAAACTTCAGGGCACCTTCTACATGCTCAAGCCATTAGGCAGCAAAAGCCGAGCTGCATAAAAATGCAGGTTTGAGTGCCAAGCCCTTTAGAGCTTTCCTGCCCTGAAAAGATCTGTCCTCTGTAGGTTTCAAGGATCAATGGACAGCTTGTTCTCTTCCCTTCCTTGACAGTTAAGTTCCCTTTGGGTAAAAACCTTCAACATAAAAAAATATATTGATTAAATGTACTTTCCTGCTTAGGAAAGTTTTATTTTACTGTTTTAAGATTTTGCATACTCATCCCAAACGTGACCCAGCAGCTATAGATTTAGTTAAATCTTATGCTGCTAAACATTTAGTTAATTTCAATCCTACACTTTCTGACAAGGATGGGAAAGTAATTTATTGTATGGGAAAAAGTAAAAGCTTCTGCAAATTTGAGTTACAGTATTTTGAATTGTTAAGCCGATATGTTGAAGTGTAGTCTAATAAACTGTGAAAGTATGAGGAATGCTTTGTCTGCAGTTTCTTCTTCTGAGGAAAAGTCTGCTTTAAATGGCTTAATTTCTTCCATTGTACAGGTCACAACTCATTGTTTGAAGTGTATATGACTATGTTGATGCTTCTTCCAGGGCTATGGCCACTGGTACTGTTTGGATGAAGTTTCCCTGGCTGCATTCTTAATACATCCCAGATGATGTGAAAAATGAAAATTGAAATTCTCCTTTGGGTAGAGATTTAGTTTTTGGTCTCTCTGCTGCAGAGGTTATTAAAAGGTGTGATGAAGGGTAAGCTGATAGAAGGAATTTCTAAGATTTTTCAGCCTCCTTTTCCAAATTTTCTAAGGGATTCTGTAACTCCTCATCCAGTTTTATCAAGAAACAAATTACATTTTCTCACCAAAGTGCTGGTAAACATACATTTAAGAAGAAATGGTAAGGGTGTTCCAAAAAGTATACAGAACCCCCCCCTCAAAACCAAGGACAGTCCAACAAGTCAAAATGACTATTTAAGGGACCTTGTTACCCCCCTCCCACCCTGGCATTTTCATTTCCTCTTCCAAAAAGCCTAAATCTTCACTTCAGTCTTTGACAAGAGATAGTTTGAGACAAATGGATTCTGAAGATCATTCACTGAGATTACAGATGGTAGTATAAGGAAATTCCTCCTTTCCAGTGGATAATTCCTCATCCGCCAGATCAGATTGCTCTATTTTCATAAGTCCATAGATGAATACTAATCTAATTACTGTGAAGGGGCATTTTAAGCCTAGCCAATAAACCGAGGTTAGAATCAACCCCTATACCTTGTGTATATGAGGTAAAGACCTTAACCTTTATGCCAAACCCACTCCACATATGTTGTCTCAGAGAGTGAAAGAGCCAGTTTCTCTTTCTCCAGTTTGGGAAAGATTTTTTATTCAAGGATATTTTTGGTGCCAAAGAAAGAAAATGCTTGGAGACCATTTCTGGATCTGTTTTCTAAACCAATTTGTTAGTTATACTGCCCAAATTAAAAATGCTGTCACTTTGCATCCTCTGACCCCTTATTCCTCATTTAAGTTTCCTAGCAACAATAGATTCAATAGATTTTAAAAGATGCTTATCACATGCCTATTCATCCAGACTTCAGGTATTTCTTAAGATTTTGTGTGTCTGGATCACATTATCAGTTCTCTGCCTTACTCTTTGGACTATCCGGTGAGTATTCACAGTGTCTAGCTCCAGTAATAGCTCAGTGTAGGCTATGGGGTATCCATATTTTTCCATATTTAGATGACTTGCTTATGTTTGCAGTCTTTTTCAAAGTGTCCTGAATCTGTCACTTGGGTGAAAGATTTCTTACACTAGCTGAGATTTCAAGAGGACATTCAAAGATCTTTTTTGACGCCATCACACAGGATTATGTTCCTGGGCTGTCTGCTAGACACCTCAGTTCAGAGAGCTTTTCTTCCACAAGAAAATAGATCTAGATCTATTTCTTGGGTTTTCCACTCAGACATTTTGGTCACTGCAAGGGAATAGCTCAGAATTTTGAGTCGCATGGCATCTTTCATTTTCATGATACCCTTGGCAAAACTGAACATGAGAAAGATGCACTGGTATCTGAAGTTTCTTTGGTCCTAGTAATTCCAGTTCTGGAGTTTGTCAGAAGAGAAGTCATTTGGTGGAGAGAGCAAATTTCTCTAATTCTAGTTCTCCCCTTTTCCCCTGCTCCAAAGCAGTCAGTCACCACAGACTTCTCAGACATTGCTTGGGAAGCAGTTTCAGGAGGAATAAAAGTGCAAGATGTCTGAGACACCAAGGGCAGACACAAGCACATAAATATAAAAGCAATACTTGCCCTGATCAAGGCACTCCACTCTCTGTATCATCCTTGGTCCCCTGGACCTGTTCAGGTTCTTAAAAGACAATATCACAGTCATGTGGTACACCAGTAAGCAAAGGAGAACCAGGTATTTCCCCCTTTGCAGAAAGACATGTTAGCTTGTGATATAGCTTCACAGCACAGTCTCACTCCACAGGCATCCTGCATCCTGTCAGAACAGACTGTGTGTGGCAGACAAGCTGAGCAAGGCAAAGACAGATCCTCACAGATGGAAACTAGATCAGGGGGTCTTCCAAGATTTGATCCATTTGTGGGGTGTTCTACAAGTATACCTGCTGGCCACCTCATTGAAGAATCAGCTGTCAAATTTCTATTCCAGAACTCCATGCAAGAAGACAAATGCCTTTTCCTTTCCCTGGATAAGAATGTTCCTGCATGCTTTTCCTTCTTTTCCACTAATATCCAGGGTACCTCTGAAGATTCAAAAGGAATCCAACAAGGTCATTGTGGTGACTCCCTTCTAGCCCAGGCAACATTGGGTCAGCCTGCTTTTTGAAATGGCCAGGGGCAGTTATCAAAAGCTTCTTTACAAACTGGATCTAACTACAAGGGTGTTTGATACACCCCAACCCCAGTCAACTTCATCTGACTGCCTGGATGACAGGGTCTTAATTCCCTTCAATCACCTGTTTGCTGAGGATGTGCAGCAGGTATGAATGGAGGCAAGCATATCTGCTACTAGAAAATCATATAATAGCAACTAGGAGGGATGCTAGGTTTTTGCTTCCTTACTCGAGTGATGTTAAGATTATTTGTGACATTATTAAGAAGAACTGGAATATTTTACATGCTAGTGATGAACTGAAGGAAGTTGTGAATGAGATGCTGAAAATTTCCTTCAGTAATAATTGTTCGTTGAAGAGACAGTTATGTTATAGAAAACAAACTGATGCAAATTCATTGTTTTCACAATGCAGAGGCACATTTTCTTGTCGTAATTGTAGAGCACGTCAGTATATTTATTCTGAGTACAGTTTTACACATCCCACTTTATATTATTCGATCGAGTTTGCATGTTATACAGATTGCACCACTAGAAACTTGATTTATTATGCTTATTGTGGTTATTGTATTGCATTTTACATAATCAAAAGTAATCGTTTTAAAGAGAGAATACTTGAGCATGTGAACATTAGAAATAGCAAGCTTAGTAATGCTCTAGCCTAACATGTCCATGAATTTTGTATGCATCTTGGGTTTAGGTTTTTTGCTTTGGAAGTTCTCTGTGTAGATATTAGAGGGGGCAACCTCAGTAATAAGACAGAAATCGAGGAAAAGAGGTGGATTTTAGAATTATAAGCGGATATGTTTCCCGATATTAATGGACATGTATCTTTAAAACCAGCTTTAAAAGCATGACCACTCCCCCAGTGATGTAAGCATTCCAGTGGATATACATGGAAACATAGTTTCAGCTTACTTGCTGCATTTTGTGTGTGTGTATATATATATATATATATATATATATATATATATATATATAGGTAAACTGTATTTAAGTCATATACCTTTTTAAGTGTGTTTTTTATTCATTTTTATTTAGATTGAAGTCATCATTTTAAGCATTTGATATTTATAGAATGGGAATGTGTGTGTGCTGTCATGTTTATTCTCTAGAGGAGTTAAAGTTAAGCAGACTGTTACATCACTGCTGTATTGGTGTTCATTGGGTGCTAGAAATTTAAATGGATGTGTTTGATTTGTTTGTATTAGGTCTGATGAAGTGGTCTGTGTACTGTGAAAGCGCTTAACAGTTTTCTGTTATTTTTTTATATTTTTATATATTTTTTATTTTAATTAAAGTGTTTTTTCTACAGTCATTGTGATCTCAGCAGAACTTTGTTTTTTATAGATGGAAATCAGTTGTTTATAATTTGACCGAAGGGTACGACTTGGTAAATAGAATTGGAGTATGTGGATAATTGCTGGGCAGGTAAATGGGGTATAGATGATTTTATGGGTAAAGATTAGCTGGGTATAAGATTGGTGATGAAGGAGTTTGAGACAGTTGAGTGTTTTTAGTGCTAAACAGTGGTGGATCTGGTAAGGTGCTTTGCAAGCAAATTTGGCAGCTTTGTTGTAGCATTGCTCAAGTTAGAACTAAGTGATTTTTGCTGGCTGGTCATGATAGGGGCTCCATATAGGAGAGATGGTAAGAGGTAAGCTGTAGCTAAAGTTACTTTGTCAGAGTTTGTAAGGAATTTCTTTACTCTATGAAGGGTACCTAGTTCTTGAGGGGTTTTCTTGATGCTGTTGTGGATATGTAAATTAAATTTAACATTGTCTTTGATTGTCATGCCATGTAGTTTTGAATATGAGGTAACTGCATTCATGGTATGGCTATAATCTGGCAATTCTAGATGTTAAGTTTTCTATCTCGCCTTCGTTCTTGCTGGTTGGGATCGGAGCCGATCCTCGGCTCCCACTCGGCCATCTTCAATAGCTCAAGAGCTGTTTACTGGCTCAAGGCTACCCCATATCCCATGATGCCTAGTGATAGCTACGCAGATCTCATTTGCCGCTTCAGCTGCAAGGTGTCGTTTTTCTGGCTCAGGCTCGTATAGAATTTTTTGTGTAATTTTTCACTAGAATTTAACTTTATCTTTAGCGATAGTTTTGTTTCTGTTAGATAATTGTTTATTTTATAGTATCCCTCTGTTTTTGTAGAACTCGTTTAACTTAGAGAGTTCTCCCCCACCCCTTCCCCCCTTCTAGGTTAGCCGTTTAAGTTAGAGGCTTTCCTACTGTTTTTTTCTTATAGGCTAGCCATTTAAATTAGAGGCTTTCCTATTATCTTCCAAAAAAAAAGAAAAACCTTTATCTGTAGCCTTTCTAGTAGGTCTGTTATTTGTTCTTGCAGAATAGATATTGCTCTTGTTTATTGTTGTCATATTGGTGGGTTTCCTTTTACTGTTAAGTACGTCAAAGGAATCTAAGGTTTCTGGCTTTAAGAAGTGTGACTCATGCTGTCAGAAAATGTCTCTGACAGATGGGCACACTTCTTGCGTCTATTGTTTAGGCACTGTGCACGTGCAGGACTCTTGTTCTATTTGCCACGCCTTTAGTCCAAGAGTCCTGCAGGAGCGTAAGGACAAATTGATTCTCAGGGATCTTTGAAAACCCCAGGATTCACCGGCCAAGAGCTCGCAGCCAGTGAAATCCCCTAAATCCACTAAGCCGTCGGCTCCAAGTTCGGAGCCGTCTTCAGTTCAGGATTTACCTTCTACGTCGGTTCTGGCTGGAACCGACAAGATAATCTCCCCATCGGCTCCATCTGAGGTTTCGGAGCCATCGCGGAGCCACATGAGGCTGAGGTCTCCTTCCCTAGAGTCGGTGCATTCGGCTCCTCAGTCTCCTTTACTTCAGAGCGAGCGTAGTCACCGATCCTTTCACTCCTCTCGATCCTCTAGGCTGTCGGATCATGATGTGGAGAGAGTGGTCAGTAGGTTGCTAAAGTCGCAGGCACTAGCTAAATTGTTGTCCAGCCCTCCTCAACAGGTATCGGCTCTGTCCACTTCTCTTGATGTTCCTCCTCTGACTCCAATGAGAACGGAGCCGGAGTTTGTTGGGGTTTGAGTAGTGGAACCATCGGCTCCAATAAATCTATCTCCTTCAGTTCCGACGTCGGCTCTGATTCACTCGGTGGTACCTTCCATCGAGGGATCTGGGTGCTGGGGCTCCCTCGTCAGCCCTGAGGGGGCGAGTGGCATCAGACCCTTGTCCGACCCCGTTCTCCCTCTCGGAGCTTCGGCACAGGTGAGCTCGGCTCCAGCATCGGCCTTGGAACCATCCCCCTCGGTGTGGCAAAAAATTCCTATTTCTTTGGAACCGGAGATTTCTCTGCATCAGAGTAGGGACACCTTCGATGTCATGTGGAGTGTGCTGTCCTCTGAGTCAGCTCCACCTTCAGCCCCACCGGCTCCATCCCTGGTAGTGCCTGTGCCAACCTCTGCTCCTCCTCCAGACCCTAAGCGTTGGGAACCGATGCTCCAGGGCACCCCATTGGGTGTTTACTCCTCTTCTGAGGCCTCTCCTGATCACTCAGAGGAGTCCCCTCAGAAGAAAAAGTGTAAGAGGAAGCACATTGGCTCCCCCGAGTCTGTCACTTCTGATACAGACTTAGATGATTTGGAAGGGTCCCCGAGATCCCCATCTGAAGATGTTTCCTTCTCGGACATCCTAGAAATGCTTAAGCAGAGGGGGAACTGTAATCCCCTAGCCCCTACCGAGGATGAGTCTGTATTTCTGGATGCTTTTGGTTCCCGACCTTCCACCTCCTGGGTGTCTCTGCCTTTCGATCCGCTTATGACAGTAGTTGCTCGAAAGGCTTGGTCAGCTCCGGATACAGTGGAACCAACTCCGAGGAGACCTGGTAAGTTCATTTCAGCACCCCAGGATAAGCAATTCCTTTCAAAAGGTGTTCCTGTTGATGCCATGGTGGTAGCAGCAGCCACCAAAAAAGAGTTAGTGGAGACCTCTTTGGCTGTACATCCCCCTAACAAGGAGTCTAGGACGATACGGGAAGTGAATGTTCACTTCAGCGACCTTCTCTCGGAGGTCACTGAACTAACTTTGTCATTTTACCCGACTTCAAAGGGATCTCCTTAAAGAGCTCAGAGATACCCTCTAAGATCCAACAGCTGAGGGAACACAAGCCAAGGTAGCTTCCCAGCTAGCGACGCTTAATTCTGTTGTTAACTCCTCCATGAGGCTCATTTCCTATGCAGCCGATGGGGCGAGCAGAGCCGCAGGTATGGGTGTGGCCCTTAGGAGGCATGCGTGGATGTGGCTGTGTAACTTTGCGGAACCCTTTTGAGCGTCTTTCACCAACCCTCCCTTTGATGGTTCCTTTCTTTTTGGACCACAGGTGAAAGACACTTTGACTAGTTGTGAGCAAGAAGGCAAGACTCTCTCTGCCATGGGAGTCCATTTTTCCACTCTTTCTAGATCTTACCCCAAGGGTCAGAAGAGTGGGAAGATGTGGTTCCGTAAATCTCAAGGAGCCTTGCCTGACACATGTAGAGATTTTTCCTGCAGAGGCAGAGGGGGAAACAATAATAATAGATGCTGTCCTTGTGACAGAGGGGGTCCGCAAAACCAGGGCAACAGAGAATCTTTCTCTGATAAGCCCTTCCAGCATCCCTGAAGGGTTTCCCAGCTGCTTACCTCTGGAGGCAGTCGGGGGAAGACTTTCACTGTACCCAAAAGCCTGGCAAACTTTAACACAAGACAAATGGGTATGGTCCATTATATCCAGAGGTTACAAAATTCCCTTCCATCAACCCCCCTGACAGTCAAGGAAGACCCTTCCAGATGTTCCAACCAATCTGAAGGTGCAAGCAGTAATAGAAGTTTCAAAACTGCTAGAAAAAAAGAGTTATCCAGGAAGTCCCGGCAGACCAGCATGGATCCGGAACTTGCTCAAGGTTCTTTTTAGTACCAAAAAAGACAGGGGACTGGAGACCAATTCTGGAACTCAGCAGACTAAACAGGTCTGTGCAAAGAACAAAGTTTCGGATGGTCACACTACAGTCCATTCTACCCTTTCTGGGTCAGGACAATTGGATGTGCTCGATAGATCTTCAGGACGCATGCTACCAAATCAAGATGGACAGGCGCTCCAGGAGATATCCTCGCTCCCGGCTGGGGGCCAGTCATTATCAGTTCAGAGTTCTGCCCTTTGGTCTCACCACAGCCCCCAGGGTGTTCACCAAATGTATGGCAGTGGTCACGGCTCACCTGAGATGTCAAGGATTCCAGGTGTTTCCATATCTAGACGACTGGCTCCTTACTGCTACCACCAGGCATCAACTCCTACAAGCGCCGGACTACACAATCACAATCTGCTCCCAGCTAGGCATTACAATAAATTTCGAAAAATCTGCCTTGTTGCCCTGTCAGTCTATCACTTACATAGGAGCAGATTTAGATACAAGGGATATGTTTGCAAGGCTACCACTAGAAAAGGTGTCCACAGTTCATCAGTAAGTTCAGATTCTGATGCAGAGCAAAAGGATCAAAGTCAGGTACGTCCTTCAAACTCTGGGTTCCATGGCAGCAGCCATTCTTCTAATCCCATTAGCGCGCTTTCATATGAGGATTCTTCAGTGGCTTCTGTTCATGCAGTGGTCTTTCCAAGAGCTACCCATGACTCACATGATCCTGATCACGGATGCATGCAAAAGACATCTTTCTTGGTGGAAGGTCTCCCCACTAATTACTCAGGGCAGACCATTCATTCAAGACCCTCTTGTAGCCACAGTGATGACAGATGCCTCCCTGATAGGGTGGGGGGGCATTATCTGGGCAGGACAGTCCAAGACACTTGACAACCTCACGAGTACTATCTGCACATAAATGTCCTAGAAATGAGAGCTGTGCTCCTGGCGTTGCAAGCCCTTCAAAACTCTCATCCTTCCAGGACCATTGCAATTCAAACAGACAACATGCCAGTGGTGTGGTACATCAACAAGCAGAGCAGAACCAGATCCTAGCCCCTGTGTTGAGAAGCACTCAGACTTTGGCAATGGGCGATTTCCACCCAACGTTTTCTGATTGCGACACACATCCCTGGGAGATCCAACGTCATAGCGGACAGGCGCAGCAGGGCTATCCTCATGCTTCATGAGTGGTCTCTGAATCAGGAAGTTGCGGATCTTATTTTCCACAAATGGGGACAGCCTTGCTGTGATCTTTTTGCCACCCCCTTCAACAGCAAATGCAGCAACTGCTTTTCCCTTCTTCCACTTCCAGGTCAAATACCCAGAGACGCTCTAGTCCACGATTGGCCTCAGGGACTTCTTTATGCTTTCCCTCTGTTTTCCCTGATAAGGAAACTCAAACAGAAAGCAAAATCATTGGGTTGCAAAATGATCCTCATTGCCCCCTACTGGCCTCGACAGGTATGGTTCCCATTCCTGCACCGTTACCTTCTCTATCAGCCCTGGACTCTGGACCCAATTCCAGACCTCCTGGTTCATCAACCAGGCGGGTTGCATCCGTCTCTCAAAACTCTCCAGCTCACAGTTTGTTTGCTCCACTTCCAACCTTAGCCTGGCTTCCCAGCATTTCCCCAGCAGTCCGTGAGATTATTGTCTCTTCTCACAAGTCTACAACAAGGAAAACTTATGCTAGTAAATGGAAACGTTTTTCCTGTTGGTCAAAGGCTAGGAATGTGGATCCCTTTTCAGCCCCAGTCCACGAAATTCTGGAATTCCTAGCACAACTATTTCACTCCGGGTCCACTTCTGCTACGATCAGGGTACAAATGGCAGCCATTTCTAACTTTCATGTTGGTTTTTCGAATTTTAACATTATGTCTCATAAGCTCTGTAAAGCTTTTTTTGAGAGGGACAACTCTTCTTAGGCCTCCAGTGAGAGATCCCCTTCCTCCTTGGGACCTTAATTTAGTCCTAACTTCATTAATTCTGCCCCCTTTTGAACCAGCAGCATCCTGCTCTATCAAGTTTCTGTCTTGGAAGATACTCTTTCTGGTAGCTATTACCTCAGCCAGATGCGTCTCTGAACTTCAGGTGCTATGTGTTCGTCCTCCCTACTTGGTTTTTCATAAGGACAGGGTTGCTGTGAGGACTAATCCTTCGTTTCTCCCCAGAGTTTGCTCAGAAAATAATTTAAACCAATCTATAGATCTTCCTAAATCATACCAACAAGACAGAGTACAAACTACACCAATTGGATGTTCATAGACAATTGCGTTTTTACCTGTACAAAACTAAGGAAATGAGGAAGTCGGACCAACTATTCCTTTCTTATGCCTTGGGCAAACAAGGTCTCCCAGTTTCCAAGGTAACCTTGTCTAGATGGTTGTCACACACTATTACTTTCATTTATCAGTTAAGGAACAAAGAGTTACCTATTAAACCGAAAGGTCATTCTACTAGGGCCTTGGCCACCTCTGTAGCCTTCCAGTCTAGGTTGCCCATGGATTCTATTCGTGCAGCTGCCACATCGGCAAACCCTCATACCTTTATTTCTCATTACAAGTTGGATATGGTCTCTAGGAGCAGAGCTGACTTTGGTTCCACTGTTCTGAAGAGTCTGTTCCACTGAGCCACAAAAGATATTAGGTGCTAGGGACGCTGTCCCAACCAGCAAGAACGAAGGCGAGATAGACAACTTAACATAAAGAAGTTATGTACCTACCATAACATTCCATGTTAGTTGTTTTCATCTCACCTTCCTTCTTACGTCCCACCCTCAGTCCCCCTGTCCTAGCAGACCGAGGAGTTTCTATTTCACTGGCTGTCTGTTCTCTTGTTTTTCCTCTTTTGTATTAGAGAATATGGCAGGTATAGTCAACTAATTATTTGACTTGTTTATTCTCTTGTTATGTCTGGAGTTAGCTATTTCAAATGAGATCTGGGTAGCTATCGCTAGGCATCATGGGATAAGGGGTAGCCTCGAGCCAGTAAACAGCTCTCGAGCTATTGAAGATGGCCGAGTCGGAGCCAAGGATCAGCTCCGATCCCAACCAGCAAGATGGAAGGCGAGATGAAGACAACTAACATGGAACGTTATGGTAGGTACATAACTTCTTTCTCTAGTTCTAGTTAACTCATCTAGAAATATGATGATATTTTTGTTAGGTATGGTAACATTGCTACTTCTGGAAGGCATCAGTCATACAGTTATTTTGCAGCCATGTGCAACATCATTGCACTTGCAAGAGATGCAGGTTTTCTTAAATATTTACTGTACAGAAATGTCAATATAGTTGTTGTTTTGATTTCTAGTTCTAATTTTCCAGTTTTGTTGTTTGAAAGTCAATTCTCGGTTATAATCTTGACAAGTTTTTCTGCTGACCCCAACTGTAACAAGTGACATGCTTTTCAGGATAGAGTGAAGTGTTTTGCCCATTTGCTCCCCTTTAAGTAACTGTGACTGCATGAGTTCTGATTATGTTCATGCCACGGGACAGGATATTTTTAGATCTGCTTCTGATCTCCTTTCTGCTTCACAAATGCATGGATGTATTGTTGTCAAAACTATCATGATTATGGCCATTTCTTTGTGCTCTGGTGGTCTTATATAGTCCACCTACCATACTCACCAAAGTGTTTTTTTGCATTTTCCAAGGTTCCTCTAAAAGTTGATAGTAGTGAAGGAATGCTTCATATCCTGGGAGACATGATATTGCCAAAAACTGCCAACAGGTCAAAAAAGAAACTAAAAAAACATATGCCAAGACCCTGGAAGAAAACACAATGAAGCTTACGGACAGGACAACTTAGTCAAGCCTTTTAGTTGTTGATTTAACAGTGTAGTCCACAGAAATCCACAGGATAAAATGCCAAGGAACAAAGCTTTTCAGCTGTAAAAATAGTTTAATCCAAGCATTCGCATCACAGGAATAAACACTGAAATCCCACTAATGCTCCAAATGCAAGTACGTTTTCATTTCAAAAACTTCCTCAGATGTGGGCTGGTAACTACATCAGTGCATATATATATATATATATATATATATATATATGTAGATATATATATATACATATATACATATATATATATATATATATATATATATATATATATATATATATATATACATCAATTAACATTTAAAACCACCAATCTCATGCTACATAGTAAATGAAGCATAATTGAAAATTATGTCATGAAAACTTTTAAAGGCACATTCTAAATGTTTTATTTCTTGCATAAAAAGTACTATTGACCTAATTGTACTAATGATAACAATGACTGTATCAAAGAGTTTGCAAACTTGTAGACAACTGGTATGATATTTGATTGTTATCATTAGTACAATTAGGTCAATAGTACTTTTCATGCAAGAAATAAGACATTTAGAATGTGCCTTTGAAAGTTTTCATGACATAATTTTCAATTATGCCTCATTTACTATGCAGCATGAGACTGGTGGTTTTAAATGTTAATTGATGTATATATATGCACTGATGTAGTTACCAGCCCACATCTGAGGAAGTTTTTGAAATGAAAACGTACTTGCATTTGGAGCGTTAGTGTGATTTCAGTGTTTTTTTCCTGTGATGCGAATGCTTGGATTAAACTATTTTTACAGCTGAAAAGCTTTGTTCCTTGGCATTTTTATCCTGTGGATTTATGTGGACTACACTGTTAAATCAACAACTACAAGGCTTGACTAAGTTGTCCTGTCCGTAAGCTTCATTGTGTTTTCTTCCAGGGTCTTAGCATATGGTTTTTTAGACATGATATTGCCCCTGACTAGTCACTGATTTATCTCAAATTATCTTCTGTCTCCTTGTTGGCTAGTTGAGCAGTCATTATAGGTCTTTCCATCATACATGTTAGTGGGCAGATCTGATGTTGTCCTTTGCATTCTTCCCCACTTTTGGGTTATGGATCCAACCCTTGGATCTGACTCGGCTGCATTTTTTTGCAGACTTAGGTGGTATCAGTCTCGATCTCTTTCCTCTACCCACAATGCTCTACACTCTACCCAGCTTCCTCAGATCTTGTTTGCCATCATCACTGACAGACGTGGTTTCTTCAGTCTCGAGTTTGAGAGCGTTTTTTTTTTAATATTTCTAAGCAAATAGGTTCTATATTATAATATTATTTTTTTCTCTTCCTGCTTCTCTACCTCCACTCCCACTTGATTTTGCAGGTGTTAGGGTTTTTTGAATTATCCCTCCCGTGTTGCTTTAACTATAGCCTTCTGCTTTTGTTTCCTTCTGGATCTATTTTTGGGTTCTTCTCTGTTTAAGGGCAGTTCTTTATTCTCCCTTTTTCTCTTTCATTGCTTAATATGTAAAAAAAAAAAGTTTTTTTTTCTCTTTTTTGTTGTTGTGGTTACATTCTGGTGTTGCTCCCTTTTCACTGTCCATGTCAAACAAACCAACAGGCTTTAAGTGCTGTTTGGAATGTGGGCATAAAATCTGATATTCTGACTTACACAGTAAATGCATGTACTGTTTGGGTGCTGAGCATCTGTGGCAGCTTGTGACATCTGTGAAGATTTTAACCCCAGAGCCATAGCCGACCGTAGAAATAAACTAATGTTAAAAAGACTCTTGCCTTCTTCCTCCTCCTTCACTTCGTCAGGAGCTCATCTCCGCTCTAAATCTCTACTCAGCTGATCAAATTCCAAGAAGCACCCTCACAAGTCTTCGAGGGCTGCTTCAGATCCTCTTGCAAAGTTACCTAAATATACAGATTGACCCCCCCCCCCGGCAGATGACCTTATAGATTTAGTCTTCCACCGGGCCTAGAAGGAGCCGGACACCATCGAGCCAATCCCTAAACCTTCCAACAAATCCCCCCCCCCCCAAGGACAATCTACATTAGACCAAGGGCATACTGGTAGATGCTATGGTTGTGGCAGCAGCTAGCAAAAATGATCTAGTTGAGCAAAACTCAACTGTCCATCCGCCGAACAGGGAGTCCAGAGCGATGGACAGATTTGGTAAGCAGGTTTGCTCCTCGGCTACCTTCTTCATAGGATCATAGGAAGGTACTAGGCTATTGGCCCTGAGTCCCTTATAAGCCTAGCCAAGAGATTAGCCCAGGTATAGACAAATCAGAAACCGCTGCTTCTGTCCAGCAGGGACATGGGTGGAATTCCAGGGATGTATTTTCTATTTCCCATCCAGTTATCCAATTTGAACTTAAAAAGGGGTAAAGAGGTACTCTGCTTGATGTGGAGAGGTAGTCTATTCCATACATGAGGAGTCTCTGGGACACAAATCTGTCCTGCCAGCAAGTCCTATTGATGTCACAGAACCAGGCTGAGGCTGTGTGTGTGGGTTACTCGAGTGGAGCTTGACTTGTGGATATGCAGCAGTCCCATCAAGGCGGGGTCCAAGATCCCCTTGTATGCCAGAGAGAGGTCACCTCTGAGGAGTCTGTATGAAACAGAATACAGGGATATTATGACATCCTGGTCCCTGGATGAGATACCCTTACTTATGAGGTGGGCCATGTAGAAAGCTTTCAGTGCAATGGAAGCAACATGCAATGGAAGCAACATGATGGTCAAAAGTCAGGCTGCTATCAATATGTGTGCCCAAATCCCTCACGACTGACTTCATGCTTACAACATTGTTATTAATGTGATAACTTGTGGGGACATCTCTCTTCCCAAAGAAGATGATGATGCATGTTTTTGTATTCAGCTTGAGGCCATGTTTCTGGCACCAGTCATTTGTTTGGGTGAGACTCTCTTGGAGGATGTCCACGTCACTAGGGGAATTGATGACAGCTCCCAACTTGCAGTCATCTGCAAACTTGGTCAGCCATAGCGCACTGGTTTTAGCCTGTACCTCAGAAAAGTATATCTCAAATAACAGAGGCCCCAAGACAAAACCTTGGGGTTCGCCACTCGATACGGGTCTACTGCTTGAGGTGGCTTCCCCTATTTTGACTAGGTGGGTTCTGTCACTGAGCCAGTTGGCTACCCATCTGGTAACATACAGATTGATACCTAGTTGAGAGAGTTTATCTATTATGTTTATCTATTATCTATTTATCTTCTTGCTGAGAACATTAAATTATCTGGCACATTTCACTTTCTTGCAGAGAGATCTGGTCAAAGAACTTTCTGACTCTCTAGCAGACACCATGTTGGTAGAGGACTTCAAGAAAGTATCTCCCCAATTGGCTACTCTTTGTTGCCTGTCTAATTCCTTCATGAAGCTCATCTCCCATTCAGTAGAGGGGACCTCACAGGCAGCTGGCACAGGTATTCCTGTCAGAAGACATGCCTGGATGAAGCTTTGTGACTTTACAGGACATTTCAAGGCATTCTTTGTGAATGCTCCCTTTGATGGCTCTTCTTTGTTTGGGCCATCGGTCAAAGATACTCTAACCAGCAGCAAAAAGGAAGAAAATACTCTGTCTGCCTTGGGGATCAAGTTTTCTACCCCTCAATGGACTTTCTCAAGAAATCAGCAAGGAGGTAAGAAAACCTGGTTCTGAAAATCTCAAGGGTCTTTTCAGGATCAGTGCAGAGATTCTTCCTCCAGGGGAGAGGAGGAGGAGGATGTTTCAATGGGAGATGCCAGCCCAGAGGCAGAGGGGTTCTGGAAAATCAGGGTTTCAGGGAACCCTTCTCTGACAAGCCCTACCAGCACTCTTGAAGTGCTGCCAGACTGCACAACTCTGGAGGCAGTCGGGGGTCATTTGTCACTACACCCAAATGCCTGGACCAATCTAACAACAAATGCTTCAGTGTTAAGCATAATTTCTAGAGGCTGTTATATACCCTTTTCCCTTCCACCTCCAGAAAACACAGGAGAGTCCCTGATATTCCACCCAGTCAGAGGGAGTATGCAGTATGAGAAATCCAAAAACTACTGCAAAAAAAGAGTCATCCAAGGGGTCCGAACTGGACAAAGAGGGTTCAGAACTTACTCTCGCTTCTTTTTAGTGCCAAAGAAAACCGGAGACTTGAGACCAATTCTGGATCTAAGAAACCTAAATCTGTATGTAAAGAAGTTGAAGTTCTGGATGATTGCGGTTCAGTCCATCCTACTGCTGTTGCTGAAGGATGATTGTATGTGCTCTGTAGATTTGCAGGATGCATACTACCACATCAAGATAGACAAATGCTCCAGAAGTCATCTGTGCTTCTGGCTGGGAGCCAGTCACTACTAGTTCAGAGTTCTGCCCTTTGGACTCACCACAGCTCCCAGGATGTTTACCAAATGTATGGCAGTTGTAGTAGCTCATCTCAGACTGCAGGGATTCCGGGTGTTTCCATGCTTGGATGACTGGCTTCTAACTGCTGCAACCAGGCATTAACTTCTTCAAGCCAGGGATTATTTGTTTCAGGTATCTAGTCCCCTAGGCATCACTATAAATCTGGCAAAATTGCATCCATCCCCAGTATAAACTTTGGAATTCATTGGGGATCTCCTGGATACAACAGATCAAGTAGCATCATTGTTTCCTCATTGCATTCAAACACTGAGAAGCCAAGTACAAACAATCCTAGACCTGTCATATCTATCGGTGAAATTAATGTCAGGCATCAGACATCTTGGGTCTATGATGGTTGACATCAGTCTTGTTCCATTAACAATGTTTTTTTATGCTAGTTCACCAGTGGACCCTAGCTGTTCAATGCACTATTCTTTACCAGTCTCTATCTGTTCATATCAAATTAACACCAATTTTCAAGAGGCATCTATTATGGTGGACTCTTTCAGATGATCTGCTCCTTGGCAGGCCATTTTTACTTCTTTCCCCCACAGCAGCTGTGACCATGGATGCTTCCCAACTGGGGTGGGGGTGGGGCATTTCAAGTTAAAGTTGGTCCAAGGCAGGTGGACTCACATAAAGACCAGATTGCATATCAATGTTCTGGATATGAGAGCAGTCCTCTTAACATTATAAACCTTTTAGGATATTCTCCCTTTAGGAACTATTGCAGTTCATACAGACAACATGACAGTAGTCTGGTGTATCAACAAACAAGGAGAAACCTGTTCATATCCTTTGTGCAGAGAGGCCATGAATGTCTGGGAATGGGTGATATCTTCAGACTGATTTCTGACTGCAGCTCACATACCTGAGAAGTCCAGCATTACTGCAGACAAACTCAGCAGGTCCATTGCGATCCTTCATGAGTGGCCCCTCAATCAGTCAGTAGCGAATTTGATTTTAAGCCACTGGGGCTACCCAACCTGTGACCTCTTTGTGTCCCCTCAAAATAACAAATGCAGCAGGTACTTCACTTTGACCCCCCCCCCCCCCGGAGGAGTCCCCGAGGGATGCTCTAGTTCACAATTGGCCCTCCGGTCTCCTTTAAGCTTATCCCATGTCACCGCTGATCCCAAAGTTTCTACAGAAAGCAAAACAGTTGAAGAGTTTAGTGATCCTCATTGCTTCCTACTGACGTCATCAGATATGGTTCCCCTTCCTCTGGTCTCACCTAAAATATCCTCCATGTATACTGGAACCCAGACAGGACCTCCTTTCTCACCCATCAGAAAGTCTGCACCAGAATCTATCCACCCTTAAACTGATTGCTTAATTTTTCCAATTCCAGTAATTGCCAAAAGTTCCAGGCTTTCTTCTCCTGTTCAAAACATAGTGTTGGCTTCTCAGAAAGCTTCTACTAAGAAAGTATACAAAAGCAAATGGAAAGGATTTGCCATTTGGGCCACCAAGGAAAATGCTGATCCTTTGTTGGCTCCAGTCTCAGCCAGCCTTCTTTTTCTTACTTCTTTACTTGAGGAAGGGGCTACTTTTTCTACAGTTAAGCTTCATCTCGCAGCCATATCCAATTTTTATGCTGGAGATTCTTTGGAGTCTCTGTCCTTATCTAGATTATGTAAAGCCTTCATGAAAAGAATTTTCCTACTTAGACCCCTAATTAAAGACCTGTCTCCTCCATGAGATCTCACTGTTATCTTCCAAGGCCTAATTCAGAAGCCTTTTGAACCAGCTAGCAATTGTGAAATGAAGTACCTTTCTTGGAAAACTGTCTTTTTGGTGGCCATCACATTAGCTGAAAGAATTTCTGAAATGCAGGCCCTGTCATCCAAACCACCTTATATTATTTTTCATAAAGACAGAGTTTCTCTTCCTACAAAACCCTCCTTTATGCCTAAAGTAGCTATCAAGTCTAACATTACCCACTCTATGTAATTGCCAGTTTTCTTCCCAAATTTTGCCAATAAGGGTGAATATTTGTTGCATCTTCTTGATGTTCACAGGCTACTACATTATCTTCACAGAAACAAAACAAAGCAGGAAATCTGACCAATTATTGCTGTCCTTTTCGCTTAATCATCTAGGCCATGCAGTATCTAAGATTATACTAGCTAAATGGATTGCATACGGCATATCACTGATTTATTCCAAAAATGGTCTGAAGTTGCCTTGTCCTCCTAAAACCCATTCTGCTTGATCTATGGCTACATCAGCTGCTTTCTCCTCTAGAGCCTCCATTGATGATATTTGCACAGCAGCCATTTGTTCAAAATCTCATACCTTTGTGACACGTTAAAAATTTGACACTGTTTCTAGAAGCAGGGCTTCTTTTGATTTGTCAGTGCTCTGGCATATCCTTCCTTGAGGCCACCTGAGAGTTACGTAGCTGGGGATTCTGACCCAATAGTGAGGAAGAATGAAAAGGACACCATCAGATTTATAACTTATCTACTTACCATAACTTGACATCTGTGTTGTCCATTTTCATTCTTCCTCATCTTCCATCGCAGCCATCCCCCAGCTGAGAAGTTCCTACAAGATCTATGGAGTCTATAGAAACATTATATGTGAAGTTATTCAATCTCGCCGTTCATTCATCAATGATGGGTTCGGAGCTGATCCTCGGCTCTGACATGGCCAACTAGCAAGCTCAAAGTTCTCTAGTAGCTCGAGACCCCACCCCTTATCCCATAATGCACTGCTGAAATTACCTCAGATCTAGTTTGCCACAGCACGGATCTCTTGGTTTCCAGCTTGGCTCGAGACTTTATTGGGAGTTTTTCAACTTTCAGCAAGTTATATCTTTTTCTTTTTTATATACCCTTGTTCTATTCTTAGTAGCAGATATACTAGATAGTAAATAGTTTTTTCTGTGTTTATGCCCCTTTCCTCAGTATTATCTATCTTGCCTTCGGCCTTTTGGCCTTAGGATTAGTGATTAGTCAGCGATCCCTTTTGGGACTTTTGTTTTGGATCTCTTATTTCTGTTTGTAGTTATTTAGTTGTTAGTGCCCCTTTTGTGCTGTGTGTGTGTTTGTGTGAGTTACTTAGTTTAAAACAGCTCATAGTTAAACAGTGTGCTTGAGTTGTGTAATGTCTGAAGATAAGGACAAGCATCCAAAATCTGGGTTTACAAAATGCCCAGACTGCGGACAGAAAATGTCAGTCACGGATGCCCATGTGCAGTGTGTTTACTGCTTGGGCGAGGTACATCTGCAAGAGTCTTGCAGCATATGTGATTCATTTTCTTCAAGAGTGTTAGCTGAAAGGAAGAGGAAATTGATTGATAGGGGTATCATTAAACACCTCTTTTCTGAGGCATTGTCTGACCAGGATGGAGCCAGTAAATCATCTAAATCTTCTAAGTCTTCCACTGATTCTAGATCCAAGAAAGGAAAGAGGTCAGAGAGTGTGGTGACTTCGGCTCCACTGCCCTTGGAGCCGACAGTCTGCTCTTTTCGGAACCGGGACATGGCTTTGGAACCGGTTGCCGAAAAACCTCCTTCCATATTGCTTCAATCGGCTCCATCTGTCCACTCTTCCAGGTTCTCTGTCAGCCTGTCTGATCTGGATATGGACCGGCTGGTTTAGAAACTCTTAAAGGTACCAGGCCTAGTTAAATTGCTGTCGGCTCAGACACAACCGTCGGAGCCGAAGACCACTACCTTTGAATTGTCTGCTCCTCCGAGCCATATCGGACCTTCAAAGCCAGAGGAGGCCAACCTGATGATTATGGATCCCTTGGAGCTGACACCTGCTCCAGTATTGTCGGCTCCATCTGCTCGGACATTCTTGGCGCCAACTGGGGACTCTAGGAGCTGACACTGTCCGGTCGGGTCTGGGGAGGATAGTCGCATCGACTTGTCGGTACCGACTCTTCCTCTCGGGGCCTCGGCTTGGCTCCTACTTTGGGCTTGGAGCCCATGGCTTCAGTGCGGGAGGAGATTGCGGCTCCATCGGAGCCATCGACTCCTTCTCATCGGAGCTGAGGTACATTTGATGCCATCAGGCGAGTGCTGTCTCCCAAGACTTCCTCATCTCAAGGTCTGGCCTCTTCTTCCCCTAAAGTGTCTGTGTTTGTTTCTGTTTCCTCCGGTCTTCCCAAGCGTAGAGACCCAGAGCCTTAGGTAGCTCCACAGGGCGCTCCCTGCTCTTCTGAGACCTCTCCAGAAGTTCCCCCTGAAGAGGTTCCCAGGAAGAGATTATGCAAAAGGAGGCATTTGGACTCCCCCCAGGAGTCTGTCACATCAGACACCGACCTGGATGAATCAGAAGGGTCCCCCAGATCCCCCTCTGAGGACATTTCCTTTACCTTTACAGAGATTCTTGAAATCCTTAGGCAGAAGGGTGATTGGCAGTCCAAGAGCCCTACTGAGGATGAGTCGGTTCTCCTGAAGGCATTTGGGTCACAACCTTCCACCTCTTGGGTATCTCCGTCCTATGATGAGCTTATGGATCTGGTCTCTCGTAGGGCATGGGAGTCTCCAGAATCTATGGAACCTGTTTCTAGGAGGCCTAATAAGTTTATTTCAGCCCCTGTGGATAAGTCCTTTTTGACCAAGGGAGTTCCTATTGATGCCATGGTGGTGGCAGCAGCCACCAAAAAGCAAATGTCTGAGACTTCCTCATCTATCCATCCTCCTAACAGAGCCTCTAGGATCATGGATAGATATGGGTAACGCATGTTCAGTTCAGCGACTTTCTCACTCAGATCACTGAACTACTTGACACATTTTACCAGACTGCAGAGAGATCTCCTTAAGGAGTTGGGAGATACTCTTCAGGGTGCTGTAGCTTCGAGTGTATCTGATAAGATTGCCATTCAGCTCTCTACCCTCAATTCAATAGTCAACTCGTCCATGCGGCTTGTATCATACGCAGCTGATGGTTCGAGTAGAGCCACAGGTACAGGAATCGCTCTCTGTAGGCATGCCTGGATGCGACTCTGTTCCTTCGCTGAACCCTTCAAGTCTTCTTTTACTAATACCCCATTTGATGGCTCATCTTTGTTTGGGCCAAAGGTGAAGGAGACTTTGACCAGGTGTGAGCAAGAAGGAAAGACTCTGTCTGCCATCGGAGTCCATTTTTCCACCCCTACTCGACCCTTTCCCAAAGGTCAGAGGGGAGGAAAGATGTGGTTCCGGAAAGCCCAAGGAGCATTTCAAGACACACGTGGAGAACCCCCCTCCAGAGGCAAAGGAGGGGGTTTCAATGGAAGATGCCGCCCTCGCTGCAGAGGGGGTCTGCAACACCAGGGTGACAGAGATCACTTCTCTGGTCAATCCTAGCAGCACTCCTGAAGGGAGGCCCGGCTGTCCTACTCTGGAGGCAGTCAGGGGTCGCTTATCTTTGTACCCCAAAGCCTGGCTAAATATAACAAATGACAGTTGGGTACAAAGTATCATTTCCAGATGGTATTTCATACCATTCTCCACCCAGCCTCTTCCCGTCAAAAAAATCCCAGACGTTCCACCCAGTCACATGGGTCAAGCAGCAATAGAGGTATACTGATTGCTAGAAAAAAGAGTCATTCAGCTAGTCCTAGCAGACCAGACAGGATTAGGAACTTACTCAAGGTTCTTTTTGGTTCCAAAGAAAACAGGGGACTGGAGACCCATTTTGTATCTCAACAGACTCAACCAATTTGTGAGAAAAGAGAAGTTCTGAATGGTCACGCTACAGTCCATACTCCCCTTGTTGGGGAGGGACAATTGGATGTGCTCGATCGATCTCAAGGATGCGTACTACCACATAAAGATGGCCAGACCATACAGAGATCACTTGCATTACTGGCTGGGAGCCAATCATTATCAATTCTGAGCTCTGCCCTTTGGTGTTCACCAAGTGCATGGCAGTAGTCACGGCTCACCCAAGGCGTCTAGGATTCCAGGTGTTTCCGTATCTAGACGATTGGCTCCTTACCTCCACCACCAGGCATCAACTTCTTCAAGTGAGAGAGGCTACTCTGACACTCTGCAATCAATTAGGCATTACAGTCAACTTCGAAAAGTCTGCCTTGTTGCCATTGCAGCTTATCGTTTTTATAGGGACAGAACTAGACACATCAACCACCACACTCCGCCTTCCGCCGGAAAGAATCTCTATTCTTCGCCAACACATCATGTCCCTAATATCAAAGAACAGAGCACCAGCAGCAGAGGTATTGAAAGTTCTAGGATTGATGGTGGCAGCTATTCTAGCAATCCCGTTAGCAAGGATGCATATGAGAAACCTTCGGTGGCTTCTATTCACGCAATGGTCTTACCAAGAACTTCCAGTGAGTCACATGACCCTGATAACAAATTCCTGCAAGAAGGATCTTCAGTAGTGATTAACATCTCTTCATGTCACAATAAGACGTCCTTTCATGCTTCCCCCTCCAGTTGCCACTGTGACCATGGACGCTTCCTTGATAGGGTGGGGGGGTGCTATTTCAGGGAAAGACTGCCCAAGGCACATGGACAGATCAAGAATCACATCTGCATATCAATGTCCTGGAGATGAGAGCAGTACTTCTAGCATTGCAATACTTTCAGGACTCTCTTCCTCTAGGGACAATTGCAATACAGACAGACAACATGTCAGTGGTCTGGTATCTGAACAAACAAGGCGGGACCAAGTCTTATCCCCTTTGCCAAGAAGCCCTCAGAGTATGGCAGTGGGCACTTTCATCCCAGTGCTTTCTGTTGGCAATGCACATCCTGGGCAAATCCAACATAATAGCGGACAGACTGAGCAGAGCAATCTTGTTGCCCCACGAATGGTTCCTCAAACAAGAGATTGCGGACAGGATCTTCTGCAAATTGGGGCAGCCTTCCTGCGATCCCTTCGCCAGTCACATCAACAACAAATGCAGAAGCTATTTTGCCCTAATTCCCACGCCAGGTCACTGCCCGAGGGATGCTCTTGTCCACGATTGGCCCCCAGGTCTCCTTTATGCGTTTCCACCAATTTCCTTGATATCCAAATTCTTACAGAAAGCAAAATCGCTGGGACGGACAATCATCCTCATAGCTCCTCATTGGCCTCAGCAGATTTGGTTCCTGTTTCTTTACCATCATATTCTAGAAGATCCATGGATCCTGGACCCAGTTCCAGACTTGTTGACACATCCGTCAGGGGATCTTCATCTGTCATTGCAGACACTGAATCTAACTGCTTGGCTGCTCCAATTCCCTGTATAACCAGGCTCTATAATCTTTCCCATGACACTAGCCAGATTTTGTTGGCTTCCCACAAACCTTCAACCAGAAAATTGTATCGTAGTAAGTGGAAGAAATTTTCCATTTGGGCTTCTTCCCACAACATTGACCCTTATCAAGCCCCATTGTCTTCTAGCTTACAATTCTTGACAGAAATCTTCAACAAAGGAGCAGTGGCAGCTACAATATGAGTACAGTTAGCTGCTATATCTAATTTCCATCTAGGAATTGAATGTTTGAATATTATGGCTCACCAATTGTCTAAGGCTTTTCTAAAAGGTTCTTTTCACATAAGGCCTCCAGTGAAGACACCTTATTCCCCCTGGAATTTGAATTTTATGTTATCTCATATCATTCTTCCTCCCTTTGAGCCTGCATCATCTTGTGAACTAAAAATTCTTATCATGGAAAACTATCTTCTTAGTAGCCATCTCTTCAGCCCGTAGAGTGTCAGTGCTCCAAGCCTTTTCCATCAAGCCCCCTTACATGGTCTTCCATACTGACAGAGTATCTCTCAGGACTAATCCATCCTTTCTGCCCAAAGTATGTTCTGAGGTTAACATTAATCAAGTCATTGAGTTGCCCGTTTTCTTCCCTAATCATACCAACAAATTGGAATATATGTTGTATAAACTCGATGTTCATAGACAACTTAGATTTTATTTGGACAGACCCAAAGACATTAGGAAATCAGATCAGCTCTTTGTGTCCTTTTCTGAGACCAGGAAAGATAAACCAGTTGCTAAAACAACCCTGTCTAAGTGGCTGTCGGATTGCATCACCTATACATATGCTTGTCATAATATGCCCTTGTCTAGTAAGGTAAAGGCTCATTCAACCAGAGCAGTTTCTACCTCTTCAGCCTTTCAAGCCAAATTGCCTTGGATAACATCTGTGCAGCAGCCACCTGGTCTTAACCTCACACTTTTATAACTCATTACAAAGTGGATAAGGCCTCCAGGGATAGGGCTTCATTTGGTTCTACGGTTCTGAAGAGTGTACTTCCGTGAGCCACCCAAGATCAGGGTGCTAGGAACGCTACCCATCAGTGATGAATGAACGGCAAAATTGAACAACTTCACATAAAGAAGTTATGTACTCACCATAACATTCCGTGTGAGTTGTTCCATCTCGCCTTCATTCTCACGTCCCTCCCTCCTTCCCCCTTCTGGCTGACAGTTGACCTGGAGGCTGTTTTCATCCTGGTTTTTCAATATGTATTCATTCCTAGGCAGAATAATTATTGTACTATTATATGGTACGCAGCAAACAAGATCTAAGGTAATTCCAGCAGTGAATTATGGGATAAGGGGTGGGGTCTCAAGCTACTGGAGAACTTTGAGCTTGCTAGTCGGCCGTGTTGGAGCTGAGGATTGGCTCCGAACCCATCAGTGATGAATGAAGGCGAGATGGAACAACTCACATGGAACGTTATGGTGAGTACATAACTTCTTTGTTCCCTTTTTGAGCTTCTGGTTTCCTTTCTGTTTCTTTATGTTTATTAGCTGTCTTTATCATGTAAGATGATTCAGCAGCCAACTCGATCTGAGGAAGCTGGATAGAGGGAGGAGCTAGAGACTGGGACCTAAGTCTGTGAAAAATGGGGCCGAGTTGCATCCGAGGATCAGATCCGTAACCCAGTATTGAGAAAGAATGAAAATGGACAACACAGATGCCAAGTTATGGTAAGTACATAACTTGTAATAGTGTCATGATTAAGGATTGTAATGTCATCATTAAAGAAGCAGCAACAGAAGGAGAAGATACAGGAGAAGTGGTCAACAAAAATTTTACATTTCTGAGGGAAGCATGAGTGTAAATGATAAATTGAATGATGATTGCTTACTGTATTATAGACTGATTTCATTTTATTTTGAGTTTGTTTTCATTTAATATAATTACATTTATAAAATATCATTACTAAAAGATTTTGCTTTCTGTTTAGTGACAAGATTGCAACTGGCTCATTTGATAAGACTTGCAAATTATGGAGTTCAGAGACGGGAAAGTGCTATCATACATTTCGGGGACACACCGCTGAAATAGTAAGGATTTAAATTCAGTGTTATGCTTTATTATATTGTTTGTGTTTTGATACTGATCCAGCTGTTAATCCTGCTATTAAAATCTATTGACTAATATAAGAAACTATGTTCAGTAACATTTTGATATACACTAGTAACCCTAGACGGCAGCATGGTGCTTTATTCTCCAGTTCATTTCTCAGCTAGGGTGCATTATATGCTGAGTCTGCAAGCCCTCCCTGTGTCCCTGTAGGTTTTAGCAAGATGCTCTGCTGTCCTTGTACACACCAAAGATAGACTGTAGGTGAACTGTTGTTCCTCTAAAATTTGTTTATAAATCTGCATGCTGTGTGAGAGGTGTGAAAGTGATATTATGTGTATGTATCCTGTGATGCTTTGGTGCCTCATTCTTGATGGATCACTATACCTTGCCCCAGTGAGTAGCAGGATAGGCTCCAGCTCTCCCTTATCTCTTCACTGGATTAAGTGGGTAGTCAGACAATGCATAAATGCACTAATCAATTAATAAAAGAGTGTCAGTAACCAATTTAGTAACATAACAATAAGATATTGCCATTGTGTTCTATTAGTCAAAAGTAGACAGTGGAGAAACTAATACGGAAATTTGTTCTCATTTTACTGCATATCCATGACATTTCATTTTTAGAGTAGTAACATGCATGTAACATATACTAGATAAAACACACCTCCCCAAATATTCATTAGGAAGCTCCAATATGTCTGATTTGAATATAAAAAGAAGAAGTAGATGTGGACAAAATGAATCAATTAAAATCCTCCCCAGCATCTTTTCTTTGCACCATCAGGACAGGGAGAACAGACGTTTATTTCTTAGGTGTGGGAGCCTTTGAGATATGAACTTATCATGTTTTATGCTACAATTGATATTAATCTTTATTATTCATAAATGATCATAGGTAAGTACTAAGCTAGCTGCTGAGTATCCTGTTGGATTTAGGTCACCAGGCTGGGTGTTCCAAGCAAAGGATTACAAATAGAAAGTGTTTTTTTTTAATTTATGTCAAATATAGGTTTCTCTAAGAAGCCATTACGCTGTAGAGATGAAAGAGAGAGTTGCTGTGTTTTTTTGGTTGAAAGGCAAGGCTTGAAGCCGTTTGATTATTTTTGTGCGGATTATTTGTATTTTCTCCAACTGTACCAGATGACATGTGAGTGGGCTACAGAATGGGTTACA